>NC_079423.1:10583374-10598374 GCF_026213295.1 Gadus chalcogrammus | reverse complement strand
TGTTCAGGGTGGTATGGCCGTAAGCAATTAGTGCAGGCGCAAAACCAGGTTTTATACAGTAGCACATAAGGAGTGAGAAAGCTGCTGAGGCTCGACGTTACACTTTTACAAAAACAATCATTAGTTAGATATAAACGGCAGTAATTGATTCAGTAGGACTCCTTATCCATGTAAACGATCATTGTGACATCTGAATTCATTAATTATCTGAAATACACTGCGTGTGCGTGTGATGTTAAATGTTTGAACCAAGGTTAACGGTTAAAGTGTCAGAGAATGGGTGGTGATTTTTTGACGTCCTCCCATGATCTGAAGTGAGCGTTCGTGTTTGTGTTGGTGAAAGTTTAAGAAATGTACAACTGTCGGTTCAGCTCTCTGGTGCTCCCTGCTGGCAGTATCACTATACTGTCCTCACGTTTCACAAAAACAGTTTTGAGAGACGTTGTCAGTTTTTGTATGTTGCTTAAATCCTCCAAAGCGGTTGGCAGTAAACATCAGGTCACGGTACGCCACGGAGTCAATGAGCTCGAGTTGAAAAATAAATAGCTTACAGCACCTGGTATTCCCAGGCGGTCTCCCATCCAAGTACTAACCAGGCCCGACCCTGCTTAGCTTCCGAGATCAGACGAGATCGGGCGTGTTCAGGGTGGTATGGCCGTAAGCAATTAGTGCAGGCGCAAAACCAGGTTTTATACAGTAGCAGATAAGGAGTGAGAAAGCTGCTGAGGCTTGACGTTTCACTTTTACAAAAACAATCATTAGTTAGATATAAACGGCAGTAATTGATTCAGTAGGACTCCTTATCCATGTAAACGATCATTGTGACATCTGAATTCATTAATTATCTGAAATACACTGCGTGTGTGTGTGATGTTAAATGTTTGAACCAAGGTTAACGGTTAAAGTGTCAGAGAATGGGTGGTGATTTTTTGACGTCCTCCCATGATCTGAAGTGAGCGTGCGTGTTTGTGTTGGTGAAAGTTTAAGAAATGTACAACTGTCGGTTCAGCTCTCTGGTGCTCCCTGCTGGCAGTATCACTATACTGTCCTCATGTTTCACAAAAATAAGTTTTGAGAGACGTTGTCAGTTTTTGTATGTTGCTTAAATCCTCCAAAGCGGTTGGCAGTAAACATCAGGTCACGGTACGCCACGGAGTCAATGAGCTCGAGTTGAAAAAGAAAAAGCTTACAGCACCTGGTATTCCCAGGCGGTCTCCCATCCAAGTACTAACCAGGCCCGACCCTGCTTAGCTTCCGAGATCAGACGAGATCGGGCGTGTTCAGGGTGGTATGGCCGTAAGCAATTAGTGCAGGCGCAAAACCAGGTTTTATACAGTAGCACATAAGGAGTGAGAAAGCTGCTGAGGCTCGACGTTACACTTTTACAAAAACAATCATTAGTTAGATATAAACGGCAGTAATTGATTCAGTAGGACTCCTTATCCATGTAAACGATCATTGTGACATCTGAATTCATTAATTATCTGAAATACACTGCGTGTGCGTGTGATGTTAAATGTTTGAACCAAGGTTAACGGTTAAAGTGTCAGAGAATGGGTGGTGATTTTTTGACGTCCTCCCATGATCTGAAGTGAGCGTGCGTGTTTGTGTTGGTGAAAGTTTAAGAAATGTACAACTGTCGGTTCAGCTCTCTGGTGCTCCCTGCTGGCAGTATCACTATACTGTCCTCATGTTTCACAAAAATAGTTTTGAGAGACGTTGTCAGTTTTTGTATGTTGCTTAAATCCTCCAAAGCGGTTGGCAGTAAACATCAGGTCACGGTACGCCACGGTAGGCCACGGAGTCAATGAGCTCGAGTTGAAAAAGAAAAAGCTTACAGCACCTGGTATTCCCAGGCGGTCTCCCATCCAAGTACTAACCAGGCCCGACCCTGCTTAGCTTCCGAGATCAGACGAGATCGGGCGTGTTCAGGGTGGTATGGCCGTAAGCAATTAGTGCAGGCGCAAAACCAGGTTTTATACAGTAGCACATAAGGAGTGAGAAAGCTGCTGAGGCTTGACGTTACACTTTTACAAAAACAATCATTAGTTAGATATAAACGGCAGTAATTGATTCAGTAGGACTCCTTATCCATGTAAACGATCATTGTGACATCTGAATTCATTAATTATCTGAAATACACTGCGTGTGCGTGTGATGTTAAATGTTTGAACCAAGGTTAACGGTTAAAGTGTCAGAGAATGGGTGGTGATTTTTTGACGTCCTCCCATGATCTGAAGTGAGCGTGCGTGTTTGTGTTGGTGAAAGTTTAAGAAATGTACAACTGTCGGTTCAGCTCTCTGGTGCTCCCTGCTGGCAGTATCACTATACTGTCCTCATGTTTCACAAAAATAATTTTGAGAGACGTTGTCAGTTTTTGTATGTTGCTTAAATCCTCCAAAGCGGTTGGCAGTAAACATCAGGTCACGGTACGCCACGGAGTCAATGAGCTCGAGTTGAAAAAGAAAAAGCTTACAGCACCTGGTATTCCCAGGCGGTCTCCCATCCAAGTACTAACCAGGCCCGACCCTGCTTAGCTTCCGAGATCAGACGAGATCGGGCGTGTTCAGGGTGGTATGGCCGTAAGCAATTAGTGCAGGCGCAAAACCAGGTTTTATACAGTAGCACATAAGGAGTGAGAAAGCTGCTGAGGCTCGACGTTACACTTTTACAAAAACAATCATTAGTTAGATATAAACGGCAGTAATTGATTCAGTAGGACTCCTTATCCATGTAAACGATCATTGTGACATCTGAATTCATTAATTATCTGAAATACACTGCGTGTGCGTGTGATGTTAAATGTTTGAACCAAGGTTAACGGTTAAAGTGTCAGAGAATGGGTGGTGATTTTTTGACGTCCTCCCATGATCTGAAGTGAGCGTGCGTGTTTGTGTTGGTGAAAGTTTAAGAAATGTACAACTGTCGGTTCAGCTCTCTGGTGCTCCCTGCTGGCAGTATCACTATACTGTCCTCATGTTTCACAAAAATAGTTTTGAGAGACGTTGTCAGTTTTTGTATGTTGCTTAAATCCTCCAAAGCGGTTGGCAGTAAACATCAGGTCACGGTACGCCACGGAGTCAATGAGCTCGAGTTGAAAAAGAAATAGCTTACAGCACCTGGTATTCCCAGGCGGTCTCCCATCCAAGTACTAACCAGGCCCGACCCTGCTTAGCTTCCGAGATCAGACGAGATCGGGCGTGTTCAGGGTGGTATGGCCGTAAGCAATAGTGCAGGCGCAAAACCAGGTTTTATACAGTAGCACATAAGGAGTGAGAAAGCTGCTGAGGCTCGACGTTACACTTTTACAAAAACAATCATTAGTTAGATATAAACGGCAGTAATTGATTCAGTAGGACTCCTTATCCATGTAAACGATCATTGTGACATCTGAATTCATTAATTATCTGAAATACACTGCGTGTGCGTGTGATGTTAAATGTTTGAACCAAGGTTAACGGTTAAAGTGTCAGAGAATGGGTGGTGATTTTTTGACGTCCTCCCATGATCTGAAGTGAGCGTGCGTGTTTGTGTTGGTGAAAGTTTAAGAAATGTACAACTGTCGGTTCAGCTCTTTGGTGCTCCCTGCTGGCAGTATCACTATACTGTCCTCATGTTTCACAAAAATAGTTTTGAGAGACGTTGTCAGTTTTTGTATGTTGCTTAAATCCTCCAAAGCGGTTGGCAGTAAACATCAGGTCACGGTAGGCACGGTAGCCACGGAGTCAATGAGCTCGAGTTGAAAAAGAAAAGCTTACAGCACCTGGTATTCCCAGGCGGTCTCCCATCCAAGTACTAACCAGGCCCGACCCTGCTTAGCTTCCGAGATCAGACGAGATCGGGCGTGTTCAGGGTGGTATGGCCGTAAGCAATTAGTGCAGGCGCAAAACCAGGTTTTATACAGTAGCACATAAGGAGTGAGAAAGCTGCTGAGGCTCGACGTTACACTTTTACAAAAACAATCATTAGTTAGATATAAACGGCAGTAATTGATTCAGTAGGACTCCTTATCCATGTAAACGATCATTGTGACATCTGAATTCATTAATTATCTGAAATACACTGCGTGTGCGTGTGATGTTAAATGTTTGAACCAAGGTTAACGGTTAAAGTGTCAGAGAATGGGTGGTGATTTTTTGACGTCCTCCCATGATCTGAAGTGAGCGTGCGTGTTTGTGTTGGTGAAAGTTTAAGAAATGTACAACTGTCGGTTCAGCTCTCTGGTGCTCCCTGCTGGCAGTATCACTATACTGTCCTCACGTTTCACAAAAACAGTTTTGAGAGACGTTGTCAGTTTTTGTATGTTGCTTAAATCCTCCAAAGCGGTTGGCAGTAAACATCAGGTCACGGTACGCCACGGAGTCAATGAGCTCGAGTTGAAAAAGAAAAAGCTTACAGCACCTGGTATTCCCAGGCGGTCTCCCATCCAAGTACTAACCAGGCCCGACCCTGCTTAGCTTCCGAGATCAGACGAGATCGGGCGTGTTCAGGGTGGTATGGCCGTAAGCAATTAGTGCAGGCGCAAAACCAGGTTTTATACAGTAGCACATAAGGAGTGAGAAAGCTGCTGAGGCTCGACGTTACACTTTTACAAAAACAATCATTAGTTAGATATAAACGGCAGTAATTGATTCAGTAGGACTCCTTATCCATGTAAACGATCATTGTGACATCTGAATTCATTAATTATCTGAAATACACTGCGTGTGCGTGTGATGTTAAATGTTTGAACCAAGGTTAACGGTTAAAGTGTCAGAGAATGGGTGGTGATTTTTTGACGTCCTCCCATGATCTGAAGTGAGCGTGCGTGTTTGTGTTGGTGAAAGTTTAAGAAATGTACAACTGTCGGTTCAGCTCTCTGGTGCTCCCTGCTGGCAGTATCACTATACTGTCCTCATGTTTCACAAAAATAGTTTTGAGAGACGTTGTCAGTTTTTGTATGTTGCTTAAATCCTCCAAAGCGGTTGGCAGTAAACATCAGGTCACGGTACGCCACGGAGTCAATGAGCTCGAGTTGAAAAAGAAATAGCTTACAGCACCTGGTATTCCCAGGCGGTCTCCCATCCAAGTACTAACCAGGCCCGACCCTGCTTAGCTTCCGAGATCAGACGAGATCGGGCGTGTTCAGGGTGGTATGGCCGTAAGCAATTAGTGCAGGCGCAAAACCAGGTTTTATACAGTAGCACATAAGGAGTGAGAAAGCTGCTGAGGCTCGACGTTACACTTTTACAAAAACAATCATTAGTTAGATATAAACGGCAGTAATTGATTCAGTAGGACTCCTTATCCATGTAAACGATCATTGTGACATCTGAATTCATTAATTATCTGAAATACACTGCGTGTGCGTGTGATGTTAAATGTTTGAACCAAGGTTAACGGTTAAAGTGTCAGAGAATGGGTGGTGATTTTTTGACGTCCTCCCATGATCTGAAGTGAGCGTGCGTGTTTGTGTTGGTGAAAGTTTAAGAAATGTACAACTGTCGGTTCAGCTCTCTGGTGCTCCCTGCTGGCAGTATCACTATACTGTCCTCATGTTTCACAAAAATAGTTTTGAGAGACGTTGTCAGTTTTTGTATGTTGCTTAAATCCTCCAAAGCGGTTGGCAGTAAACATCAGGTCACGGTACGCCACGGAGTCAATGAGCTCGAGTTGAAAAAGAAAAAGCTTACAGCACCTGGTATTCCCAGGCGGTCTCCCATCCAAGTACTAACCAGGCCCGACCCTGCTTAGCTTCCGAGATCAGACGAGATCGGGCGTGTTCAGGGTGGTATGGCCGTAAGCAATTAGTGCAGGCGCAAAACCAGGTTTTATACAGTAGCACATAAGGAGTGAGAAAGCTGCTGAGGCTCGACGTTACACTCTTACAAAAACAATCATTAGTTAGATATAAACGGCAGTAATTGATTCAGTAGGACTCCTTATCCATGTAAACGATCATTGTGACATCTGAATTCATTAATTATCTGAAATACACTGCGTGTGCGTGTGATGTTAAATGTTTGAACCAAGGTTAACGGTTAAAGTGTCAGAGAATGGGTGGTGATTTTTTGACGTCCTCCCATGATCTGAAGTGAGCGTGCGTGTTTGTGTTGGTGAAAGTTTAAGAAATGTACAACTGTCGGTTCAGCTCTCTGGTGCTCCCTGCTGGCAGTATCACTATACTGTCCTCATGTTTCACAAAAATAGTTTTGAGAGACGTTGTCAGTTTTTGTATGTTGCTTAAATCCTCCAAAGCGGTTGGCAGTAAACATCAGGTCACGGTAGGTCCACGGTAGGCCACGGAGTCAATGAGCTCGAGTTGAAAAAGAAAAGCTTACAGCACCTGGTATTCCCAGGCGGTCTCCCATCCAAGTACTAACCAGGCCCGACCCTGCTTAGCTTCCGAGATCAGACGAGATCGGGCGTGTTCAGGGTGGTATGGCCGTAAGCAATTAGTGCAGGCGCAAAACCAGGTTTTATACAGTAGCACATAAGGAGTGAGAAAGCTGCTGAGGCTCGACGTTACACTTTTACAAAAACAATCATTAGTTAGATATAAACGGCAGTAATTGATTCAGTAGGACTCCTTATCCATGTAAACGATCATTGTGACATCTGAATTCATTAATTATCTGAAATACACTGCGTGTGCGTGTGATGTTAAATGTTTGAACCAAGGTTAACGGTTAAAGTGTCAGAGAATGGGTGGTGATTTTTGACGTCCTCCCATGATCTGAAGTGAGCGTGCGTGTTTGTGTTGGTGAAAGTTTAAGAAATGTACAACTGTCGGTTCAGCTCTCTGGTGCTCCCTGCTGGCAGTATCACTATACTGTCCTCATGTTTCACAAAAATAGTTTTGAGAGACGTTGTCAGTTTTTGTATGTTGCTTAAATCCTCCAAAGCGGTTGGCAGTAAACATCAGGTCACGGTACGCCACGGAGTCAATGAGCTCGAGTTGAAAAAGAAAAAGCTTACAGCACCTGGTATTCCCAGGCGGTCTCCCATCCAAGTACTAACCAGGCCCGACCCTGCTTAGCTTCCGAGATCAGACGAGATCGGGCGTGTTCAGGGTGGTATGGCCGTAAGCAATTAGTGCAGGCGCAAAACCAGGTTTTATACAGTAGCACATAAGGAGTGAGAAAGCTGCTGAGGCTCGACGTTACACTTTTACAAAAACAATCATTAGTTAGATATAAACGGCAGTAATTGATTCAGTAGGACTCCTTATCCATGTAAACGATCATTGTGACATCTGAATTCATTAATTATCTGAAATACACTGCGTGTGCGTGTGATGTTAAATGTTTGAACCAAGGTTAACGGTTAAAGTGTCAGAGAATGGGTGGTGATTTTTTGACGTCCTCCCATGATCTGAAGTGAGCGTGCGTGTTTGTGTTGGTGAAAGTTTAAGAAATGTACAACTGTCGGTTCAGCTCTCTGGTGCTCCCTGCTGGCAGTATCACTATACTGTCCTCATGTTTCACAAAAACAGTTTTGAGAGACGTTGTCAGTTTTTGTATGTTGCTTAAATCCTCCAAAGCGGTTGGCAGTAAACATCAGGTCACGGTACGCCACGTTAGGCCACGGAGTCAATGAGCTCGAGTTGAAAAAGAAAAAGCTTACAGCACCTGGTATTCCCAGGCGGTCTCCCATCCAAGTACTAACCAGGCCCGACCCTGCTTAGCTTCCGAGATCAGACGAGATCGGGCGTGTTCAGGGTAGGTATGGCCGTAAGCAATTAGTGCAGGCGCAAAACCAGGTTTTATACAGTAGCACATAAGGAGTGAGAAAGCTGCTGAGGCTCGACGTTACACTTTTACAAAAACAATCATTAGTTAGATATAAACGGCAGTAATTGATTCAGTAGGACTCCTTATCCATGTAAACGATCATTGTGACATCTGAATTCATTAATTATCTGAAATACACTGCGTGTGCGTGTGATGTTAAATGTTTGAACCAAGGTTAACGGTTAAAGTGTCAGAGAATGGGTGGTGATTTTTTGACGTCCTCCCATGATCTGAAGTGAGCGTGCGTGTTTGTGTTGGTGAAAGTTTAAGAAATGTACAACTGTCGGTTCAGCTCTCTGGTGCTCCCTGCTGGCAGTATCACTATACTGTCCTCATGTTTCACAAAAACAGTTTTGAGAGACGTTGTCAGTTTTTGTATGTTGCTTAAATCCTCCAAAGCGGTTGGCAGTAAACATCAGGTCACGGTACGCCACGGTAGGCCACGGAGTCAATGAGCTCGAGTTGAAAAAGAAAAGCTTACAGCACCTGGTATTCCCAGGCGGTCTCCCATCCAAGTACTAACCAGGCCCGACCCTGCTTAGCTTCCGAGATCAGACGAGATCGGGCGTGTTCAGGGTGGTATGGCCGTAAGCAATTAGTGCAGGCGCAAAACCAGGTTTTATACAGTAGCACATAAGGAGTGAGAAAGCTGCTGAGGCTCGACGTTACACTTTTACAAAAACAATCATTAGTTAGATATAAACGGCAGTAATTGATTCAGTAGGACTCCTTATCCATGTAAACGATCATTGTGACATCTGAATTCATTAATTATCTGAAATACACTGCGTGTGCGTGTGATGTTAAATGTTTGAACCAAGGTTAACGGTTAAAGTGTCAGAGAATGGGTGGTGATTTTTTGACGTCCTCCCATGATCTGAAGTGAGCGTGCGTGTTTGTGTTGGTGAAAGTTTAAGAAATGTACAACTGTCGGTTCAGCTCTCTGGTGCTCCCTGCTGGCAGTATCACTATACTGTCCTCATGTTTCACAAAAATAGTTTTGAGAGACGTTGTCAGTTTTTGTATGTTGCTTAAATCCTCCAAAGCGGTTGGCAGTAAACATCAGGTCACGGTACGCCAGGGAGTCAATGAGCTCGAGTTGAAAAAGAAAAAGCTTACAGCACCTGGTATTCCCAGGCGGTCTCCCATCCAAGTACTAACCAGGCCCGACCCTGCTTAGCTTCCGAGATCAGACGAGATCGGGCGTGTTCAGGGTGGTATGGCCATAAGCAATTAGTGCAGGCGCAAAACCAGGTTTTATACAGTAGCACATAAGGAGTGAGAAAGCTGCTGAGGCTCGACGTTACACTCTTACAAAAACAATCATTAGTTAGATATAAACGGCAGTAATTGATTCAGTAGGACTCCTTATCCATGTAAACGATCATTGTGACATCTGAATTCATTAATTATCTGAAATACACTGCGTGTGCGTGTGATGTTAAATGTTTGAACCAAGGTTAACGGTTAAAGTGTCAGAGAATGGGTGGTGATTTTTTGACGTCCTCCCATGATCTGAAGTGAGCGTGCGTGTTTGTGTTGGTGAAAGTTTAAGAAATGTACAACTGTCGGTTCAGCTCTCTGGTGCTCCCTGCTGGCAGTATCACTATACTGTCCTCATGTTTCACAAAAACAGTTTTGAGAGACGTTGTCAGTTTTTGTATGTTGCTTAAATCCTCCAAAGCGGTTGGCAGTAAACATCAGGTCACGGTACGCCACGGTAGGCCATCGGAGTCAATGAGCTCGAGTTGAAAAAGAAAAAGCTTACAGCACCTGGTATTCCCAGGCGGTCTCCCATCCAAGTACTAACCAGGCCCGACCCTGCTTAGCTTCCGAGATTCAGACGAGATCGGGCGTGTTCAGGGTGGTATGGCCGTAAGCAATTAGTGCAGGCGCAAAACCAGGTTTTATACAGTAGCACATAAGGAGTGAGAAAGCTGCTGAGGCTCGACGTTACACTTTACAAAAACAATCATTAGTTAGATATAAACGGCAGTAATTGATTCAGTAGGACTCCTTATCCATGTAAACGATCATTGTGACATCTGAATTCATTAATTATCTGAAATACACTGCGTGTGCGTGTGATGTTAAATGTTTGAACCAAGGTTAACGGTTAAAGTGTCAGAGAATGGGTGGTGATTTTTTGACGTCCTCCCATGATCTGAAGTGAGCGTGCGTGTTTGTGTTGGTGAAAGTTTAAGAAATGTACAACTGTCGGTTCAGCTCTCTGGTGCTCCCTGCTGGCAGTATCACTATACTGTCCTCATGTTTCACAAAAATAGTTTTGAGAGACGTTGTCAGTTTTTGTATGTTGCTTAAATCCTCCAAAGCGGTTGGCAGTAAACATCAGGTCACGGTACGCCACGGTAGGCCACGGAGTCAATGAGCTCGAGTTGAAAAAGAAAAAGCTTACAGCACCTGGTATTCCCAGGCGGTCTCCCATCCAAGTACTAACCAGGCCCGACCCTGCTTAGCTTCCGAGATCAGACGAGATCGGGCGTGTTCAGGGTGGTATGGCCGTAAGCAATTAGTGCAGGCGCAAAACCAGGTTTTATACAGTAGCACATAAGGAGTGAGAAAGCTGCTGAGGCTCGACGTTACACTCTTACAAAAACAATCATTAGTTAGATATAAACGGCAGTAATTGATTCAGTAAGACTCCTTATCCATGTAAACGATCATTGTGACATCTGAATTCATTAATTATCTGAAATACACTGCGTGTGCGTGTGATGTTAAATGTTTGAACCAAGGTTAACGGTTAAAGTGTCAGAGAATGGGTGGTGATTTTTTGACGTCCTCCCATGATCTGAAGTGAGCGTGCGTGTTTGTGTTGGTGAAAGTTTAAGAAATGTACAACTGTCGGTTCAGCTCTCTGGTGCTCCCTGCTGGCAGTATCACTATACTGTCCTCATGTTTCACAAAAATAGTTTTGAGAGACGTTGTCAGTTTTTGTATGTTGCTTAAATCCTCCAAAGCGGTTGGCAGTAAACATCAGGTCACGGTACGCCACAGGAGTCAATGAGCTCGAGTTGAAAAAGAAAAAGCTTACAGCACCTGGTATTCCCAGGCGGTACTCCCATCCAAGTACTAACCAGGCCCGACCCTGCTTAGCTTCCGAGATCAGACGAGATCGGGCGTGTTCAGGGTGGTATGGCCGTAAGCAATTAGTGCAGGCGCAAAACCAGGTTTTATACAGTAGCACATAAGGAGTGAGAAAGCTGCTGAGGCTCGACGTTACACTCTTACAAAAACAATCATTAGTTAGATATAAACGGCAGTAATTGATTCAGTAGGACTCCTTATCCATGTAAACGATCATTGTGACATCTGAATTCATTAATTATCTGAAATACACTGCGTGTGCGTGTGATGTTAAATGTTTGAACCAAGGTTAACGGTTAAAGTGTCAGAGAATGGGTGGTGATTTTTTGACGTCCTCCCATGATCTGAAGTGAGCGTGCGTGTTTGTGTTGGTGAAAGTTTAAGAAATGTACAACTGTCGGTTCAGCTCTCTGGTGCTCCCTGCTGGCAGTATCACTATACTGTCCTCATGTTTCACAAAAATAGTTTTGAGAGACGTTGTCAGTTTTTGTATGTTGCTTAAATCCTCCAAAGCGGTTGGCAGTAAACATCAGGTCACGGTACGCCACGGTAGGCCACGGAGTCAATGAGCTCGAGTTGAAAAAGAAAAAGCTTACAGCACCTGGTATTCCCAGGCGGTCTCCCATCCAAGTACTAACCAGGCCCGACCCTGCTTAGCTTCCGAGATCAGACGAGATCGGGCGTGTTCAGGGTGGTATGGCCGTAAGCAATTAGTGCAGGCGCAAAACCAGGTTTTATACAGTAGCACATAAGGAGTGAGAAAGCTGCTGAGGCTCGACGTTACACTCTTACAAAAACAATCATTAGTTAGATATAAACGGCAGTAATTGATTCAGTAAGACTCCTTATCCATGTAAACGATCATTGTGACATCTGAATTCATTAATTATCTGAAATACACTGCGTGTGCGTGTGATGTTAAATGTTTGAACCAAGGTTAACGGTTAAAGTGTCAGAGAATGGGTGGTGATTTTTTGACGTCCTCCCATGATCTGAAGTGAGCGTGCGTGTTTGTGTTGGTGAAAGTTTAAGAAATGTACAACTGTCGGTTCAGCTCTCTGGTGCTCCCTGCTGGCAGTATCACTATACTGTCCTCATGTTTCACAAAAATAGTTTTGAGAGACGTTGTCAGTTTTTGTATGTTGCTTAAATCCTCCAAAGCGGTTGGCAGTAAACATCAGGTCACGGTACGCCACGGTAGGCCACGGAGTCAATGAGCTCGAGTTGAAAAAGAAAAAGCTTACAGCACCTGGTATTCCCAGGCGGTCTCCCATCCAAGTACTAACCAGGCCCGACCCTGCTTAGCTTCCGAGATCAGACGAGATCGGGCGTGTTCAGGGTGGTATGGCCGTAAGCAATTAGTGCAGGCGCAAAACCAGGTTTTATACAGTAGCACATAAGGAGTGAGAAAGCTGCTGAGGCTCGACGTTACACTCTTACAAAAACAATCATTAGTTAGATATAAACGGCAGTAATTGATTCAGTAGGACTCCTTATCCATGTAAACGATCATTGTGACATCTGAATTCATTAATTATCTGAAATACACTGCGTGTGCGTGTGATGTTAAATGTTTGAACCAAGGTTAACGGTTAAAGTGTCAGAGAATGGGTGGTGATTTTTTGACGTCCTCCCATGATCTGAAGTGAGCGTGCGTGTTTGTGTTGGTGAAAGTTTAAGAAATGTACAACTGTCGGTTCAGCTCTCTGGTGCTCCCTGCTGGCAGTATCACTATACTGTCCTCATGTTTCACAAAAACTAGTTTTGAGAGACGTTGTCAGTTTTTGTATGTTGCTTAAATCCTCCAAAGCGGTTGGCAGTAAACATCAGGTCACGGTACGCCACGGTAGGCCACGGAGTCAATGAGCTCGAGTTGAAAAAGAAAAAGCTTACAGCACCTGGTATTCCCAGGCGGTCTCCCATCCAAGTACTAACCAGGCCCGACCCTGCTTAGCTTCCGAGATCAGACGAGATCGGGCGTGTTCAGGGTGGTATGGCCGTAAGCAATTAGTGCAGGCGCAAAACCAGGTTTTATACAGTAGCACATAAGGAGTGAGAAAGCTGCTGAGGCTCGACGTTACACTCTTACAAAAACAATCATTAGTTAGATATAAACGGCAGTAATTGATTCAGTAGGACTCCTTATCCATGTAAACGATCATTGTGACATCTGAATTCATTAATTATCTGAAATACACTGCGTGTGCGTGTGATGTTAAATGTTTGAACCAAGGTTAACGGTTAAAGTGTCAGAGAATGGGTGGTGATTTTTTGACGTCCTCCCATGATCTGAAGTGAGCGTGCGTGTTTGTGTTGGTGAAAGTTTAAGAAATGTACAACTGTCGGTTCAGCTCTCTGGTGCTCCCTGCTGGCAGTATCACTATACTGTCCTCATGTTTCACAAAAACTAGTTTTGAGAGACGTTGTCAGTTTTTGTATGTTGCTTAAATCCTCCAAAGCGGTTGGCAGTAAACATCAGGTCACGGTACGCCACGTTAGGCCACGGAGTCAATGAGCTCGAGTTGAAAAAGAAAAAGCTTACAGCACCTGGTATTCCCAGGCGGTCTCCCATCCAAGTACTAACCAGGCCCGACCCTGCTTAGCTTCCGAGATCAGACGAGATCGGGCGTGTTCAGGGTGGTATGGCCGTAAGCAATTAGTGCAGGCGCAAAACCAGGTTTTATACAGTAGCACATAAGGAGTGAGAAAGCTGCTGAGGCTCGACGTTACACTCTTACAAAAACAATCATTAGTTAGATATAAACGGCAGTAATTGATTCAGTAGGACTCCTTATCCATGTAAACGATCATTGTGACATCTGAATTCATTAATTATCTGAAATACACTGCGTGTGCGTGTGATGTTAAATGTTTGAACCAAGGTTAACGGTTAAAGTGTCAGAGAATGGGTGGTGATTTTTTGACGTCCTCCCATGATCTGAAGTGAGCGTGCGTGTTTGTGTTGGTGAAAGTTTAAGAAATGTACAACTGTCGGTTCAGCTCTCTGGTGCTCCCTGCTGGCAGTATCACTATACTGTCCTCATGTTTCACAAAAACAGTTTTGAGAGACGTTGTCAGTTTTTGTATGTTGCTTAAATCCTCCAAAGCGGTTGGCAGTAAACATCAGGTCACGGTACGCCACGGTAGGCCACGGAGTCAATGAGCTCGAGTTGAAAAAGAAAAAGCTTACAGCACCTGGTATTCCCAGGCGGTCTCCCATCCAAGTACTAACCAGGCCCGACCCTGCTTAGCTTCCGAGATCAGACGAGATCGGGCGTGTTCAGGGATGGTATGGCCGTAAGCAATTAGTGCAGGCGCAAAACCAGGTTTTATACAGTAGCACATAAGGAGTGAGAAAGCTGCTGAGGCTCGACGTTACACTTTTACAAAAACAATCATTAGTTAGATATAAACGGCAGTAATTGATTCAGTAGGACTCCTTATCCATGTAAACGATCATTGTGACATCTGAATTCATTAATTATCTGAAATACACTGCGTGTGCGTGTGATGTTAAATGTTTGAACCAAGGTTAACGGTTAAAGTGTCAGAGAATGGGTGGTGATTTTTTGACGTCCTCCCATGATCTGAAGTGAGCGTGCGTGTTTGTGTTGGTGAAAGTTTAAGAAATGTACAACTGTCGGTTCAGCTCTCTGGTGCTCCCTGCTGGCAGTATCACTATACTGTCCTCATGTTTCACAAAAACAGTTTTGAGAGACGTTGTCAGTTTTTGTATGTTGCTTAAATCCTCCAAAGCGGTTGGCAGTAAACATCAGGTCACGGTACGCCACGGTAGGCCACGGAGGCAATGAGCTCGAGTTGAAAAAGAAATAGCTTACAGCACCTGGTATTCCCAGGCGGTCTCCCATCCAAGTACTAACCAGGCCCGACCCTGCTTAGCTTCCGAGATCAGACGAGATCGGGCGTGTTCAGGGTGGTATGGCCGTAAGCAAATTAGTGCAGGCGCAAAACCAGGTTTTATACAGTAGCACATAAGGAGTGAGAAAGCTGCTGAGGCTCGACGTTACACTTTTACAAAAACAATCATTAGTTAGATATAAACGGCAGTAATTGATTCAGTAGGACTCCTTATCCATGTAAACGATCATTGTGACATCTG
>NC_079423.1:10578374-10580874 GCF_026213295.1 Gadus chalcogrammus | reverse complement strand
ACTTTTACAAAAACAATCATTAGTTAGATATAAACGGCAGTAATTGATTCAGTAGGACTCCTTATCCATGTAAACGATCATTGTGACATCTGAATTCATTAATTATCTGAAATACACTGCGTGTGCGTGTGATGTTAAATGTTTGAACCAAGGTTAACGGTTAAAGTGTCAGAGAATGGGTGGTGATTTTTTGACGTCCTCCCATGATCTGAAGTGAGCGTGCGTGTTTGTGTTGGTGAAAGTTTAAGAAATGTACAACTGACGGTTCAGCTCTCTGGTGCTCCCTGCTGGCAGTATCACTATACTGTCCTCATGTTTCACAAAAATAGTTTTGAGAGACGTTGTCAGTTTTTGTATGTTGCTTAAATCCTCCAAAGCGGTTGGCAGTAAACATCAGGTCACGGTACGCCACGGAGTCAATGAGCTCGAGTTGAAAAAGAAAAAGCTTACAGCACCTGGTATTCCCAGGCGGTCTCCCATCCAAGTACTAACCTGGCCAGACCCTGCTTAGCTTCCGAGATCAGACGAGATCGGGCGTGTTCAGGGTGGTATGGCCATAAGCAATTAGTGCAGGCGCAAAACCAGGTTTTATACAGTAGCACATAAGGAGTGAGAAAGCTGCTGAGGCTCGACGTTACACTCTTACAAAAACAATCATTAGTTAGATATAAACGGCAGTAATTGATTCAGTAGGACTCCTTATCCATGTAAACGATCATTGTGACATCTGAATTCATTAATTATCTGAAATACACTGCGTGTGCGTGTGATGTTAAATGTTTGAACCAAGGCTAACGGTTAAAGTGTCAGAGAATGGGTGGTGATTTTTGGACGTCCTCCCATGATCTGAAGTGAGCGTGCGTGTTTGTGTTGGTGAAAGTTTAAGAAATGTACAACTGTTGGTTCAGCTCTCTGGTGCTCCCTGCTGGCAGTATCACTATACTGTCCTCGTGTTTCACAAAAATAGTTTTGAGAGACGTTGTCAGTCTTTGTATGTTGCTTAAATCCTCCAAAGCGGTTGGCAGTAAACATCAGGTCACGGTAGGCCACGGAGGCAATGAGCTCGAGTTGAAAAAGAAGAAGCTTACAGCACCTGGTATTCCCAGGCGGTCTCCCATCCAAGTACTAACCAGGGCCCCGTTTCCCGATAACGATGGATCCACGCTCGTACGATCATTCTCAGGATGGATCTTGCGATCCATCGTCAATTTCTTTGGAGCGTTTCCCGAAACTCCTCTTAACGTGAACGCGCATTCGCTGCACTCACGACGTCGTAGGATTGTAACTGTCTACTGACACGGTGCTGAAATGGGCTCCGTAGGAGGGGGAGACGCAGGAATGTCGCAGGAAAATTGTGTTAAAAAGGGTTAAAATATATCCCCATCAAGGACAACAGCAGAGTAGCCTACGAAAAAAATAGACTGCAATTATATGAATGCTAAAGACATTAAAACACAATTGATTAGGCTTAAACCGAAATATATATCAGTCCTAATCCTGAATGCACTGTGCGTTTCACGGCATTTTCCCCCCTGAAATAATTCCTCTTCACACCTGTGAATAACCCGGGAGACGTCCATGATGAGGAATACAACGATGCCCACCGTCTGGCCCGGTGCATCGTTGAGCGCACGATCGGGAGGTGGAAGTTGCGCTTAGATGCCTTCACAAGTCAGGCGGAGGGCTCCAGTTTTCGCCGGCCAAGTCATGCGCCGTGATATGTGTGACGGCTATGTTGCACAACATTGCAGCTAAGGCTGGGGTGGCATTGCTTGAACCGGAGGACGATGACGATGAGGAAGATCGGTGTGAGGACGGCCTCCCTCATAACTACGCGGCTGGTTTTCATGCGCGTCGAATAGTGATTGAGACTTTTTTTTAACCCCCTCCACCCTCCCTCATGTCACTAAACATTCCCGTCAACGTGACCAATCCCCACCATATCCCAGCCTTTTGCCTGCTCCTTTGCTTGTTTTTTATATATTTTTTATTTCTTTATGTTTTATTTTTTTTAATTTCCTGTATTTCGTTATTTTTTATTTTTTTTAATTTATTTAATTTAATTTTTTTTTTTACATTATTTTATGCTATGTTTTATGAGTAGCCTATGTCAGTCTGCACAAATCCCCCCACTTTCTCTCACACATTTTGAGTGCCCTGCCTGCGCAAACATTTTCTGGACTGTCCCGTTTTATTTTGGCCATTTTAACATCTTTATTAATAAATTAATTAATAATCTTTATTAATTACCAAACTAAGAACATAAAGGCGCAATGCGTTTTAATAAAACGCATCCAATAGACGGAATGTCCGATGGTGTCGCCACTGAGGCTATAGCTGACGATGCTCTTAGCGTCCTACGAGTACCTACGAGCACCCCTGGAGTACTCGTTAGCTACGAGCATTTTCAAGACGTTCGTTCCCCACGATGCTTTCGGGAAACGCGGTGAAAACTCTACGATGCCCTTTCGACGCACTTCACGATCCACTTAGGCTAACG
>NC_079423.1:10568374-10573374 GCF_026213295.1 Gadus chalcogrammus | reverse complement strand
ATCACTATACTGTCCTCATGTTTCACAAAAATAGTTTTGAGAGACGTTGTCAGTTTTTGTATGTTGCTTAAATCCTCCAAAGCGGTTGGCAGTAAACATCAGGTCACGGTACGCCACGGTAGGCCACGGAGGCAATGAGCTCGAGTTGAAAAAGAAAAAGCTTATAGCACCTGGTATTCCCAGGCGGTCTCCCATCCAAGTACTAACCAGGCCCGACCCTGCTTAGCTTCCGAGATCAAACGAGATCGGGCGTGTTCAGGGTGGTATGGCCGTAAGCAATTAGTACAGGCGCAAAACCAGGTTTTATACAGTAGCACATAAGGAGTGAGAAAGCTGCTGAGGTTCGACGTTACACTTTTACAAAAACAATCATTAGTTAGATATAAACGGCAGTAATTGATTCAGTAGGACTCCTTATCCATGTAAACGATCATTGTGACATCTGAATTCATTAATTATCTGAAATACACTGCGTGTGCGTGTGATGTTAAATGTTTGGACCAAGGTTAACGGTTAAAGTGTC
This sequence comes from Gadus chalcogrammus, assembly GCF_026213295.1. NCBI lineage: Eukaryota > Metazoa > Chordata > Actinopteri > Gadiformes > Gadidae > Gadus > Gadus chalcogrammus. Next base: position 10,572,851 of record NC_079423.1, on the reverse strand, counting down.
AGAGATTGGGTGGTGATTTTTTGACGTCCTCCCATGATCTGAAGTGAGCGTGCGTGTTTGTGTTGGTGAAAGTTTAAGAAATGTACAACTGTCGGTTCAGCTCTCTGGTGCTCCCTGCTGGCAGTATCACTATACTGTCCTCATGTTTCACAAAAATAGTTTTGAGAGACGTTGTCAGTTTTTGTATGTTGCTTAAATCCTCCAAAGCGGTTGGCAGTAAACATCAGGTCACGGTACGCCACGGAGTCAATGAGCTCGAGTTGAAAAAGAAAAAGCTTACAGCACCTGGTATTCCCAGGCGGTCTCCCATCCAAGTACTAACCAGGCCCGACCCTGCTTAGCTTCCGAGTTCAGACGAGATCGGGCGTGTTCAGGGTGGTATAACCGTAAGCAGTTAGTGCAGGCGCAAAACCAGGTTTTATACAGTAGCACATAAGGAGTGAGAAAGCTGCTGAGGCTCGACGTTACACTTTTACAAAAACAATCATTAGTTAGATATAAACGGCAGTAATTGATTCAGTAGGACTCCTTATCCATGTAAACGATCATTGTGACATCTGAATTCATTAATTATCTGAAATACACTGCGTGTGCGTGTGATGTTAAATGTTTGAACCAAGGTTAACGGTTAAAGTGTCAGAGAATGGGTGGTGATTTTTTGACGTCCTCCCATGATCTGAAGTGAGCGTGCGTGTTTGTGTTGGTGAAAGTTTAAGAAATGTACAACTGTCGGTTCAGCTCTCTGGTGCTCCCTGCTGGCAGTATCACTATACTGTCCTCATGTTTCACAAAAACAGTTTTGAGAGACGTTGTCAGTTTTTGTATGTTGCTTAAATCCTCCAAAGCGGTTGGCAGTAAACATCAGGTCACGGTACGCCACGGAGTCAATGAGCTCGAGTTGAAAAAGAAAAAGCTTACAGCACCTGGTATTCCCAGGCGGTCTCCCATCCAAGTACTAACCAGGCCCGACCCTGCTGAGCTTCCGAGATCAGACGAGATCGGGCGTGTTCAGGGTGGTATGGCCGTAAGCAAATAGTGCAGGCGCAAAACCAGGTTTTATACAGTAGCACATAAGGAGTGAGAAAGCTGCTGAGGCTCGACGTTACACTTTTACAAAAACAATCATTAGTTAGATATAAACGGCAGTAATTGATTCAGTAGGACTCCTTATCCATGTAAACGATCATTGTGACATCTGAATTCATTAATTATCTGAAATACACTGCGTGTGCGTGTGATGTTAAATGTTTGAACCAAGGTTAACGGTTAAAGTGTCAGAGAATGGGTGGTGATTTTTTGACGTCCTCCCATGATCTGAAGTGAGCGTGCGTGTTTGTGTTGGTGAAAGTTTAAGAAATGTACAACTGTCGGTTCAGCTCTCTGGTGCTCCCTGCTGGCAGTATCACTATACTGTCCTCATGTTTCACAAAAACAGTTTTGAGAGACGTTGTCAGTTTTTGTATGTTGCTTAAGGCCAGACATGGCAGGTGAATAGGGTAAAAATTTTCAATACAAGGGATCACCATGAAACTTTACCAGTTGATTACATACATCATTATAAGAAAGAAATGTATTACAAGTCTTTGAATTTTGCATATTTAATTATGCTAATTAGGCTGAATCTCATTAAATATGCATGTTTTTGCATATATTTCCGGTGCATGAATTTTAAACTGTGATAAAGCCAGGACCAAAATTCTTTTTTTATTTTGTTTATATATCAAATGACAAAAAATCCTCACATGGATTTTAGGATATCTGCTTTTATGACCTGGGAAATCAAAATATACTATCCATGGCCTTAAAAACCCTATTTTCGCCATGATTTCCAGGTAAAATGACCCATAAATCTGGCCAGGAACAATTTATAAATAAATCCATGTGTAGATGTCTTCATAACAATGCTATGTGTGAAACTGGGAAGTGTGGTGTACCTAGGTTCTACATAGGCTGAGAAATGTGCACCTAAAAATGGAAAAACACTCATTCTGAGAAAACGGCATTTAAAGATTTATATAGGGGATTTTCATACATTTATACAGCAAAAATCTACTAGAACGCAAAATAAAGGCTCAAGCTCTTAGTCATAACAGTTTTGAATATATAAAGAACATTTAAATAAATAATTTAATAACATGGCAGCCATAGAAAGCCAACAACTGCTGTAACAGGCTGGTTAATTATACGGTATTGTGCAGGTGAATAAGGTAAGATTTGAACTTATACATACTGTATCATCATGAACCAGTTCATAACTTAAATCAAAATGATTACACAAAACATGCAATTCATTTTTTTAATCTAGTTTAAGTAGGCTATGGTAATTAATTGATTTGCATATACAGAACATTGGGCCTACATTTCCATCCCTGCACCATATGTCGCCCCCTCTTCCTGTTCTTGCTGGTGCCTTTTCACTTTTCTTTCATTGCTCTCATGTTTTCTCTTTCCCTTTGTTTGAGGAGACAGGATGGCATTTGCCTTGGTGACCCTCAGCATGTCAGCTTCCCTGATGGTGTTTAGGGTGATTGTTGTGCTCTCCAGCCACAGGTTGGCCATCACATTAAGGATGGCTGACGCACCCTCATTAAAAGATGATATGGCCATGCTTACAGCCGCCTCCACTCTGTTTCTCCCCACAAACACTGTTTTTGGGCAGCGAGCCCATATAACTGAATTGAGGCACTCATTGTTATTTTGTGTGCCCCCATGCTGCATTTTTTGCAGGAGACTGTCACTTGACGTTCGGTGATAAATGGGCACAAGTGTCTGACCCACTTCCCGGGACAAATGGTTTTTTGAGTGAAGCGAGTGGCTGTCAGGGGTCTCTCCGTTGTCTTCCGCCCTCCTAAAGAAGCACCACTGGGGGTTGCATCTGTTGTGCAATGGCACTTCGTCAGTAGACATGCAATGGAGCAGGCCCGCCCATATCTCCGACTTCATGCCCTCAATGTTTCCCTGATTATTTAGAATGGCCCCCCTGTAAAAATTTTGTAGAGATTTGCACTTCTTTGCCGTGAGTTTCCCTGATCCCTTGCCACCCAATTTTTTGCCTACACTTATCTTTCTGAGTGCAGTGCCCATTCTTTTGTGAGCATGGTTAATGCACTCGAGTTTGGTGACCTCCTGACCCGGGTAGGGCTTCAGCTCTACTACCTGCCGGAATGCTGAGCTATCTCCATCCGACAGCATCTCCGTGTACCTGAGCTGATGACGGCTCACTGACCTACCCCACATCCTTTTGGCAGCCTCCTGCTCCATGGCCTTGCTGGAGCCAGCAAAGTTTTTAGCGCAGTCAGCCTTGTGGCCTTCTTTCCAGCTGTCAAACTCCTCCTCACTGATTTCTCCTGCTTTCAACACACTGTTCTTACAGGCGCATGCATGGCAGTAAGATGACAGGATCTCGTAATCTATAACGAGACCTGTCAGGATGTCAATGCAGACACCCACACCGTAGTGTGAGGTGAAGCCTCGCTTCTGCCAGGTCCCATCGAAGGAGACCCCAATGTCTATCACAGCATCCGTATCCTGCCTCAGTGACTCAGCCACCTCCGGATCCATATCTGCATACGCCTGCCTGATGCTCTCCCTGGCCTTGTGCAAGGACCCTAGTCCCCTCTCAATTTCTGCCACTAAAATTAAAATACACACTGTGTCAACATCTGCTCATTTTATTATGTCCTTTTTTTTTATAACATAATCAAAATAATAACAATGTATTATTAGCCTAATATAATATTATCTGTTGTATGGTGTATTATGTTTACTACTAGTGGTGTAACATAATTATGTTGGATGTGTATTGAGTTAATACCTATCTACCATAATAATGTGTACATTTACCTAATACAGTAGCCTACATATATTTATTATTACTAGACCTACATTATTATCATCCAAGTCTGTAATCATTCCTCATCTTTCCATAGCCTACCTGTAACTCTTTTGTCATGTCGCTGGTACGTTTTCAAATGAAGGGAAGGGATCCCCAAAACCTTGCTGATCTTTTTCAGCGCAGCATAACCCAAGCCCAACTCGTGTGCCAACAGCACCATTCGCACATTTACGTCAAAGGCGACGTCTCCGCGGGTCTCACTTTGCAGTCGTGTGGATGTATACACGCTTCGCCGATACCCACCCTCAGCTTTACAACGGTTGCACTCCAGAATCAGGCTACTGCAAAAGCCCTGGTTTTTTTGATCAATGTTTATTGACAGATCCGATTCGGCACAGTTAGGACACAGAAGATCATTTATCATCTCATTTAGACGAGAGACATGGACAATCAACCACTGCTGTGTCGCGCAGTCAGTGGCACCCTCTATCACCTCACGGTTAGTAAACAACTTACGACCGGACGCGCTGTTCACTGGAGGGTTATGAGGCAATTCGGCCGGCTGATATATTCTCGTGGATCTTGCTAGACCCATTTGTGTCTTTCTTTTAGCGGACAATTTAGTAAGACGAGGCATTTCTA
>NC_079423.1:10503374-10563374 GCF_026213295.1 Gadus chalcogrammus | reverse complement strand
GACATTTGATTATGTGTTTACAGTCTCATCTCATCTCATTTTCGTCCGCTTATCCGGGGTCGGGTCGCGGGGGGAGCAGCTCAAGCAGGGGGCCCCAGACTTCCCTTTCCCGGGCCACATTGAGCAGCTCTGACGGGGGGATCCCGAGGCGTTCCCAGGCCAGTGTTGAGATATAATCTCTCCACCTAGTCCTGGGTCTTCCCCGAGGTCTCCTCCCCACTGGACGTGCCTGAAACACCTCCCAAGGAAGGCGCCCAGTGGGCATCCTTACCAGATGCCCGAACCACCTCAGCTGACTCCTTTCTAAGTAAAGGAGCAGCGGCTCTAATCCGAGTTCCTCACGGATGGCTGAACTTCTCACCCTATCCCTAAGGGAGACGCCAGCCACCCTTCTGAGAAAACTCATCTCGGCCGCTTGTACCCGCGATCTCGTCCTTTCGGTCATCACCGAGCCCTCATGACCATAGGTGAGGATAGGAACGAAGATCGACCGGTAGATCGAGAGCTTTGCCTTGCGGCTCAGCTCTCTTTTCGTTACAACGGTGCGGTAAAGCGAACGCAATACCGCCCCCGCTGCTCCGATTCTCCGGCCAATCTCACGCTCCATAGTACCCTCACTCGCGAACAAGACCCCGAGGTACTTGAACTCCTTCACTTGGGCTAAGGATTACAGATGTTTACAGTGTCACATAAAAATATGATGTTATTGACACATGTTGGACAGATGCTCTATTCCATGCAGTCGCGCCGTAAGTGGACAGTATGGTGGAGTAACGGGATTAAATATAGAGAATTTCTTTTTATTTCTATTCTAAGGAGATATTTCTGGAGTTATAACTGAGAAGTAACGCAGTGGACTTAAATTATTCTGATTAGGATTTAACGCATGATACGGGTTGAAATTAAATTGATGAAGGGCGATGATAAACATCGTTCTTCTCACTCTGCAATTCTTCGGTCTGACTTCAGTTCACCACCACACCGTCTGTGTCGCCAATTCTCCTTTTCCTCCAAACCATGCGTACGCATGGGTCAGAGTTTGCTTAGGGCTGCGCACATTTTCCCGTCAAGTTGGTTTTTTATAGATCACAACCTTGGCGTGAAAAGTCACGTACGCAACTTTCAGCCCCGTTTTGTGCGTACGCAACGGTTATAAATGAGACCCCAGGTCACGGTACGCCACGGAGTCAATGAGCTCGAGTTGAAAAAGAAAAAGCTTACAGCAGCTGGTATTCCCAGGCGGTCTCCCATCCAAGTACTAACCAGGCCCGACCCTGCTTAGCTTCCGAGATCAGACGAGATCGGGCGTGTTCAGGGTGGTATGGCCGTAAGCAACTAGTGCAGGCGCAAAACCAGGTTTTATACAGTAGCACATAAGGAGTGAGAACGCTGCTGAGGCTCGACGTTACACTCTTACAAAAACAATCATTAGTTAGATATAAACGGCAGTAATTGATTCAGTAAGACTCCTTATCCATGTAAACGATCATTGTGACATCTGAATTCATTAATTATCTGAAATACACTGCGTGTGCGTGTGATGTTAAATGTTTGAACCAAGGTTAACGGTTAAAGTGTCAGAGAATGGGTGGTGATTTTTTGACGTCCTCCCATGATCTGAAGTGAGCGTGCGTGTTTGTGTTGGTGAAAGTTTAAGAAATGTACAACTGTCGGTTCAGCTCTCTGGTGCTCCCTGCTGGCAGTATCACTATACTGTCCTCATGTTTCACAAAAATAGTTTTGAGAGACGTTGTCAGTTTTTGTATGTTGCTTAAATCCTCCAAAGCGGTTGGCAGTAAACATCAGGTCACGGTACGCCACGGAGTCAATGAGCTCGAGTTGAAAAAGAAAAGCTAACAGCACCTGGTATTCCCAGGCGGTCTCCCATCCAAGTACTAACCAGGCCCGACCCTGCTTAGCTTCCGAGATCAGACGAGATCGGGCGTGTTCAGGGTGGTATGGCCGTAAGCAATTAGTGCAGGCGCAAAACCAGGTTTATACAGTAGCACATAAGGAGTGAGAAAGCTGCTGAGGCTCGACGTTACACTCTTACAAAAACAATCATTAGTTAGATATAAACGGCAGTAATTGATTCAGTAGGACTCCTTATCCATGTAAACCATCATTGTGACATCTGAATTCATTAATTATCTGAAATACACTGCGTGTGCGTGTGATGTTAAATGTTTGAACCAAGGTTAACGGTTAAAGTGTCAGAGAATGGGTGGTGATTTTTTGACGTCCTCCCATGATCTGAAGTGAGCGTGCGTGTTTGTGTTGGTGAAAGTTTAAGAAATGTACAACTGTCGGTTCAGCTCTCTGGTGCTCCCTGCTGGAAGTATCACTATACTGTCCTCATGTTTCACAAAAATAGTTTTGAGAGACGTTGTCAGTTTTTGTATGTTGCTTAAATCCTCCAAAGCGGTTGGCAGTAAACATCAGGTCACGGTACGCCACGGAGTCAATGAGCTCGAGTTGAAAAAGAAAAAGCTTACAGCACCTGGTATTCCCAGGCGGTCTCCCATCCAAGTACTAACCAGGCCCGACCCTGCTTAGCTTCCGAGATCAGACGACATCGAGCGTGTTTTTTTTTTCTTTTGGTGACACCCGTCACTACTTGCAGCAACCTGGGCTTCAGAGGAGGTCTCCCATCCAAGTACTAACCAGGCCCTACCCTGCTTAGCTTCCGAGATCTGACGAGATCGGGCGTGTTCAGGGTGGTATGGCCGTAAGCAATTAGTGCAGGCGCAAAACCAGGTTTTATACAGTAGCACATAAGGAGTGAGAAAGCTGCTGAGGCTCGACGTTACACTCTTACAAAAACAATCATTAGTTAGATATAAACGGCAGTAATTGATTCAGTAGGACTCCTTATCCATGTAAACGATCATTGTGACATCTGAATTCATTAATTATCTGAAATACACTGCGTGTGCGTGTGATGTTAAATGTTTGAACCAAGGTTAACGGTTAAAGTGTCAGAGAATGGGTGGTGATTTTTTGACGTCCTCCCATGATCTGAAGTGAGCGTGCGTGTTTGTGTTGGTGAAAGTTTAAGAAATGTACAACTGTCGGTTCAGCTCTCTGGTGCTCCCTGCTGGCAGTATCACTATACTGTCCTCATGTTTCACAAAAATAGTTTTGAGAGACGTTGTCAGTTTTTGTATGTTGCTTAAATCCTCCAAAGCGGTTGGCAGTAAACATCAGGTCACGGTACGCCACGGTAGGCCACGGAGTCAATGAGCTCGAGTTGAAAAAGAAAAAGCTTACAGCACCTGGTATTCCCAGGCGGTCTCCCATCCAAGTACTAAGCAGGCCCGACCCTGCTTAGCTTCCGAGATCAAACGAGATCGGGTGTGTTCAGGGTGGTATGGCCGTAAGCAATAGTGCAGGCGCAAAACCAGGTTTTATACAGTAGCACATAAGGAGTGAGAAAGCTGCTGAGGCTCGACGTTACACTTTTACAAAAACAATCATTAGTTAGATATAAACGGCAGTAATTGATTCAGTAGGACTCCTTATCCATGTAAACGATCATTGTGACATCTGAATTCATTAATTATCGGAAATGCACTGCGTGTGCGTGTGATGTTAAATGTTTGAACCAAGGTTAACGGTTAAAGTGTCAGAGAATGGGTGGTGATTTTTTGACGTCCTCCCATGATGTGAAGTGAGCGTGCGTGTTTGTGTTGGTGAAAGTTTAAGAAATGTACAACTGTCGGTTCAGCTCTCTGGTGCTCCCTGCTGGCAGTATCACTATACTGTCCTCATGTTTCACAAAAATAGTTTTGAGACGTTGTCAGTTTTTGTATGTTGCTTAAATCCTCCAAAGCGGTTGGCAGTAAACATCAGGTCACGGTACGCCACGGAGTCAATGAGCTCGAGTTGAAAAAGAAAAAGCTTACAGCACCTGGTATTCCCAGGCTGTCTCCCATCCAAGTACTAACCAGGCCCGACCCTGCTTAGCTTCCGAGATCAGACGAGATCGGGCGTGTTCAGGGTGGTACGGCCGTAAGCAATTAGTGCAGGCGCAAAACCAGGTTTTATACAGTAGCACATAAGGAGTGAGAAAGCTGCTGAGGCTTGACGTTACACTTTTACAAAAACAATCATTAGTTAGATATAAACGGCAGTAATTGATTCAGTAGGACTCCTTATCCATGTAAACGATCATTGTGACATCTGAATTCATTAATTATCTGAAATACACTGCGTGTGCGTGTGATGTTAAATGTTTGAACCAAGGTTAACGGTTAAAGTGTCAGAGAATGGGTGGTGATTTTTTGATGTCCTCCCATGATCTGAAGTGAGCGTGCGTGTTTGCGTTGGTGAAAGTTTAAGAAATGTACAACTGTCGGTTCAGCTCTCTGGTGCTCCCTGCTGGCAGTATCACTATACTGTCCTCATGTTTCACAAAAATAGTTTGGAGAGACGTTGTCAGTTTTTGTATGTTGCTTAAATCCTCCAAAGCGGTTGGCAGTAACATCAGGTCACGGTACGCCACGGTAGGCCACGGAGTCAATGAGCTCGAGTTGAAAAAGAAAAAGCTTACAGCACCTGGTATTCCCAGGCGGTCTCCCATCCAAGTACTAACCAGGCCCGACCCTGCTTAGCTTCCGAGTTCAGACGAGATCGGGCGTGTTCAGGGTTGTATGGCCGTAGGCAATTAGTGAAGGCGCAAAACCAGGATTTATACAGTAGCACATAAGGAGTGAGAAAGCTGCTGAGGCTCGACGTTACACTTTTACAAAAACAATCATTAGTTAGATATAAACGGCAGTAATCGATTCAGTAGTACTCCGTATCCATGTAAACGATCATTGTGACATCTGAATTCATTAATTATCTGAAATACACTGCGTGTGCGTGTGATGTTAAATGTTTGAACCAAGGTTAACGGTTAAAGTGTCAGAGAATGGGTGGTGATTTTTTGACGTCCTCCCATGATCTGAAGTGAGCGTGCGTGTTTGTGTTGGTGAAAGTTTAAGAAATGTACAACTGTCGGTTCAGCTCTCTGGTGCTCCCTGCTGGCAGTATCACTATACTGTCCTCATGTTTCACAAAAACAGTTTTGAGAGACGTTGTCAGTTTTTGTATGTTGCTTAAATCCTCCAAAGCGGTTGGCAGTAAACATCAGGTCACGGTACGCCACGGAGTCAATGAGCTCGAGTTGAAAAAGAAAAAGCTTACAGCACCTGGTATTCCCAGGCGGTCTCCCATCCAAGTACTAACCATGCCCGACCCTGCTTAGCTTCCGAATCAGACGAGATCGGGCGTGTTCAGGGTGGTATGGCCGTAAGCAACAAGTGCAGGCGCAAAACCAGGTTTTATACAGTAGCACATAAGGAGTGATAAAGCTGCTGAGGCTCGACGTTACACTCTTACAAAAACAATCATTAGTTAGATATAAACGGCAGTAATTGATTCAGTAGGACTCCTATCCATGTAAACGATCATTGTGACATCTGAATTCATTAATTATCTGAAATACACTGCGTGTGCGTGTGATGTTAAATGTTTGAACCAAGGTTAACGGTTAAAGTGTCAGAGAATGGGTGGTGATTTTTTGACGTCCTCCCATGATCTGAAGTGAGCGTGCGTGTTTGTGTTGGTGAAAGTTTAAGAAATGTACAACTGTCGGTTCAGCTCTCTGGTGCTCCCTGCTGGCAGTATCACTATACTGTCCTCATGTTTCACAAAAATAGTTTTGAGAGACGTTGTCAGTTTTTGTATGTTGCTTAAATCCTCCAAAGCGGTTGGCAGTAAACATCAGGTCACGGTACGCCACGGAGTCAATGAGCTCGAGTTGAAAAAAGAAAAAGCTTACAGCACCTGGTATTCCCAGGCGGTCTCCCATCCAAGTACTAACCAGGCCCGACCCTGCTTAGCTTCCGAGATTCAGACGAGATCGGGCGTGTTCAGGGTGGTATGGCCGTAAGCAAATAGTGCAGGCGCAAAACCAGGTTTTATACAGTAGCACATAAGGAGTGAGAAAGCTGCTGAGGCTCGACGTTACACTTTTACAAAAACAATCATTAGTTAGATATAAACGGCAGTAATTGATTCAGTAGGACTCCTTATCCATGTAAACGATCATTGTGACATCTGAATTCATTAATTATCTGAAATACACTGCGTGTGCGTGTGATGTTAAATGTTTGAACCAAGGTTAACGGTTAAAGTGTCAGAGAATGGGTGGTGATTTTTTGACGTCCTCCCATGATCTGAAGTGAGCGTGCGTGTTTGTGTTGGTGAAAGTTTAAGAAATGTACAACTGTCGGTTCAGCTCTCTGGTGCTCCCTGCTGGCAGTATCACTATACTGTCCTCATGTTTCACAAAAATAGTTTTGAGAGACGTTGTCAGTTTTTGTATGTTGCTTAAATCCTCCAAAGCGGTTGGCAGTAAACATCAGGTCACGGTACGCCACGGTAGGCCACGGAGTCAATGAGCTCGAGTTGAAAAAGAAAAAGCTTACAGCACCTGGTATTCCCAGGCGGTCTCCCATCCAAGTACTAACCAGGCCCGACCCTGCTTAGCTTCCGAGATCAGACGAGATCGGGCGTGTTCAGGGTGGTATGGCCGTAAGCAATTAGTGCAGGCGCAAAACCAGGTTTTATACAGTAGCACATAAGGAGTGAGAAAGCTGCTGAGGCTCGACGTTACACTCTTACAAAAACAATCATTAGTTAGATATAAACGGCAGTAATTGATTCAGTAGGACTCCTTATCCATGTAAACGATCATTGTGACATCTGAATTCATTAATTATCTGAAATACACTGCGTGTGCGTGTGATGTTAAATGTTTGAACCAAGGTTAACGGTTAAAGTGTCAGAGAATGGGTGGTGATTTTTTGACGTCCTCCCATGATCTGAAGTGAGCGTGCGTGTTTGTGTTGGTGAAAGTTTAAGAAATGTACAACTGTCGGTTCAGCTCTCTGGTGCTCCCTGCTGGCAGTATCACTATACTGTCCTCATGTTTCACAAAAATAGTTTTGAGAGACGTTGTCAGTTTTTGTATGTTGCTTAAATCCTCCAAAGCGGTTGGCAGTAAACATCAGGTCACGGTACGCCACGGTAGGCCACGGAGTCAATGAGCTCGAGTTGAAAAAGAAAAAGCTTACAGCACCTGGTATTCCCAGGCGGTCTCCCATCCAAGTACTAACCAGGCCCGACCCTGCTTAGCTTCCGAGATCAGACGAGATCGGGCGTGTTCAGGGTGGTATGGCCGTAAGCAATTAGTGCAGGCGCAAAACCAGGTTTTATACAGTAGCACATAAGGAGTGAGAAAGCTGCTGAGGCTCGACGTTACACTTTTACAAAAACAATCATTAGTTAGATATAAACGGCAGTAATTGATTCAGTAGGACTCCTTATCCATGTAAACGATCATTGTGACATCTGAATTCATTAATTATCTGAAATACACTGCGTGTGCGTGTGATGTTAAATGTTTGAACCAAGGTTAACGGTTAAAGTGTCAGAGAATGGGTGGTGATTTTTTGACGTCCTCCCATGATCTGAAGTGAGCGTGCGTGTTTGTGTTGGTGAAAGTTTAAGAAATGTACAACTGTCGGTTCAGCTCTCTGGTGCTCCCTGCTGGCAGTATCACTATACTGTCCTCATGTTTCACAAAAATAGTTTTGAGAGACGTTGTCAGTTTTTGTATGTTGCTTAAATCCTCCAAAGCGGTTGGCAGTAAACATCAGGTCACGGTACGCCACGGTAGGCCACGGAGGCAATGAGCTCGAGTTGAAAAAGAAAAAGCTTACAGCACCTGGTATTCCCAGGCGGTCTCCCATCCAAGTACTAACCAGGCCCGACCCTGCTTAGCTTCCGAGATCAGACGAGATCGGGCGTGTTCAGGGTGGTATGGCCGTAAGCAATTAGTGCAGGCGCAAAACCAGGTTTTATACAGTAGCACATAAGGAGTGAGAAAGCTGCTGAGGCTCGACGTTACACTCTTACAAAAACAATCATTAGTTAGATATAAACGGCAGTAATTGATTCAGTAGGACTCCTTATCCATGTAAACGATCATTGTGACATCTGAATTCATTAATTATCTGAAATACACTGCGTGTGCGTGTGATGTTAAATGTTTGAACCAAGGTTAACGGTTAAAGTGTCAGAGAATGGGTGGTGATTTTTTGACGTCCTCCCATGATCTGAAGTGAGCGTGCGTGTTTGTGTTGGTGAAAGTTTAAGAAATGTACAACTGTCGGTTCAGCTCTCTGGTGCTCCCTGCTGGCAGTATCACTATACTGTCCTCATGTTTCACAAAAATAGTTTTGAGAGACGTTGTCAGTTTTTGTATGTTGCTTAAATCCTCCAAAGCGGTTGGCAGTAAACATCAGGTCACGGTACGCCACGGTAGGCCACGGAGGCAATGAGCTCGAGTTGAAAAAGAAAAATGCTTACAGCACCTGGTATTCCCAGGCGGTCTCCCATCCAAGTACTAACCAGGCCCGACCCTGCTTAGCTTCCGAGATCAGACGAGATCGGGCGTGTTCAGGGTGGTATGGCCGTAAGCAATTAGTGCAGGCGCAAAACCAGGTTTTATACAGTAGCACATAAGGAGTGAGAAAGCTGCTGAGGCTCGACGTTACACTCTTACAAAAACAATCATTAGTTAGATATAAACGGCAGTAATTGATTCAGTAGGACTCCTTATCCATGTAAACGATCATTGTGACATCTGAATTCATTAATTATCTGAAATACACTGCGTGTGCGTGTGATGTTAAATGTTTGAACCAAGGTTAACGGTTAAAGTGTCAGAGAATGGGTGGTGATTTTTTGACGTCCTCCCATGATCTGAAGTGAGCGTGCGTGTTTGTGTTGGTGAAAGTTTAAGAAATGTACAACTGTCGGTTCAGCTCTCTGGTGCTCCCTGCTGGCAGTATCACTATACTGTCCTCATGTTTCACAAAAATAGTTTTGAGAGACGTTGTCAGTTTTTGTATGTTGCTTAAATCCTCCAAAGCGGTTGGCAGTAAACATCAGGTCACGGTACGCCACGGTAGGCCACGGAGTCAATGAGCTCGAGTTGAAAAAGAAAAAGCTTACAGCACCTGGTATTCCCAGGCGGTCTCCCATCCAAGTACTAACCAGGCCCGACCCTGCTTAGCTTCCGAGATCAGACGAGATCGGGCGTGTTCAGGGTGGTATGGCCGTAAGCAATTAGTGCAGGCGCAAAACCAGGTTTTATACAGTAGCACATAAGGAGTGAGAAAGCTGCTGAGGCTCGACGTTACACTTTTACAAAAACAATCATTAGTTAGATATAAACGGCAGTAATTGATTCAGTAGGACTCCTTATCCATGTAAACGATCATTGTGACATCTGAATTCATTAATTATCTGAAATACACTGCGTGTGCGTGTGATGTTAAATGTTTGAACCAAGGTTAACGGTTAAAGTGTCAGAGAATGGGTGGTGATTTTTTGACGTCCTCCCATGATCTGAAGTGAGCGTGCGTGTTTGTGTTGGTGAAAGTTTAAGAAATGTACAACTGTCGGTTCAGCTCTCTGGTGCTCCCTGCTGGCAGTATCACTATACTGTCCTCATGTTTCACAAAAATAGTTTTGAGAGACGTTGTCAGTTTTTGTATGTTGCTTAAATCCTCCAAAGCGGTTGGCAGTAAACATCAGGTCACGGTACGCCACGGTAGGCCACGGAGTCAATGAGCTCGAGTTGAAAAAGAAAAAGCTTACAGCACCTGGTATTCCCAGGCGGTCTCCCATCCAAGTACTAACCAGGCCCGACCCTGCTTAGCTTCCGAGATCAGACGAGATCGGGCGTGTTCAGGGTGGTATGGCCGTAAGCAATTAGTGCAGGCGCAAAACCAGGTTTTATACAGTAGCACATAAGGAGTGAGAAAGCTGCTGAGGCTCGACGTTACACTCTTACAAAAACAATCATTAGTTAGATATAAACGGCAGTAATTGATTCAGTAGGACTCCTTATCCATGTAAACGATCATTGTGACATCTGAATTCATTAATTATCTGAAATACACTGCGTGTGCGTGTGATGTTAAATGTTTGAACCAAGGTTAACGGTTAAAGTGTCAGAGAATGGGTGGTGATTTTTTGACGTCCTCCCATGATCTGAAGTGAGCGTGCGTGTTTGTGTTGGTGAAAGTTTAAGAAATGTACAACTGTCGGTTCAGCTCTCTGGTGCTCCCTGCTGGCAGTATCACTATACTGTCCTCATGTTTCACAAAAATAGTTTTGAGAGACGTTGTCAGTTTTTGTATGTTGCTTAAATCCTCCAAAGCGGTTGGCAGTAAACATCAGGTCACGGTACGCCACGGAGTCAATGAGCTCGAGTTGAAAAAGAAAAAGCTTACAGCACCTGGTATTCCCAGGCGGTCTCCCATCCAAGTACTAACCAGGCCCGACCCTGCTTAGCTTCCGAGATCAGACGAGATCGGGCGTGTTCAGGGTGGTATGGCCGTAAGCAATTAGTGCAGGCGCAAAACCAGGTTTTATACAGTAGCACATAAGGAGTGAGAAAGCTGCTGAGGCTCGACGTTACACTTTACAAAAACAATCATTAGTTAGATATAAACGGCAGTAATTGATTCAGTAGGACTCCTTATCCATGTAAACGATCATTGTGACATCTGAATTCATTAATTATCTGAAATACACTGCGTGTGCGTGTGATGTTAAATGTTTGAACCAAGGTTAACGGTTAAAGTGTCAGAGAATGGGTGGTGATTTTTTGACGTCCTCCCATGATCTGAAGTGAGCGTGCGTGTTTGTGTTGGTGAAAGTTTAAGAAATGTACAACTGTCGGTTCAGCTCTCTGGTGCTCCCTGCTGGCAGTATCACTATACTGTCCTCATGTTTCACAAAAATAGTTTTGAGAGACGTTGTCAGTTTTTGTATGTTGCTTAAATCCTCCAAAGCGGTTGGCAGTAAACATCAGGTCACGGTACGCCACGGTAGGCCACGGAGTCAATGAGCTCGAGTTGAAAAAGAAAAAGCTTACAGCACCTGGTATTCCCAGGCGGTCTCCCATCCAAGTACTAACCAGGCCCGACCCTGCTTAGCTTCCGAGATCAGACGAGATCGGGCGTGTTCAGGGTGGTATGGCCGTAAGCCAATAGTGCAGGCGCAAAACCAGGTTTTATACAGTAGCACATAAGGAGTGAGAAAGCTGCTGAGGCTCGACGTTACACTCTTACAAAAACAATCATTAGTTAGATATAAACGGCAGTAATTGATTCAGTAGGACTCCTTATCCATGTAAACGATCATTGTGACATCTGAATTCATTAATTATCTGAAATACACTGCGTGTGCGTGTGATGTTAAATGTTTGAACCAAGGTTAACGGTTAAAGTGTCAGAGAATGGGTGGTGATTTTTTGACGTCCTCCCATGATCTGAAGTGAGCGTGCGTGTTTGTGTTGGTGAAAGTTTAAGAAATGTACAACTGTCGGTTCAGCTCTCTGGTGCTCCCTGCTGGCAGTATCACTATACTGTCCTCATGTTTCACAAAAATAGTTTTGAGAGACGTTGTCAGTTTTTGTATGTTGCTTAAATCCTCCAAAGCGGTTGGCAGTAAACATCAGGTCACGGTACGCCACGGTAGGCCACGGAGTCAATGAGCTCGAGTTGAAAAAGAAAAAGCTTACAGCACCTGGTATTCCCAGGCGGTCTCCCATCCAAGTACTAACCAGGCCCGACCCTGCTTAGCTTCCGAGATCAGACGAGATCGGGCGTGTTCAGGGTGGTATGGCCGTAAGCAATTAGTGCAGGCGCAAAACCAGGTTTTATACAGTAGCACATAAGGAGTGAGAAAGCTGCTGAGGCTCGACGTTACACTTTTACAAAAACAATCATTAGTTAGATATAAACGGCAGTAATTGATTCAGTAGGACTCCTTATCCATGTAAACGATCATTGTGACATCTGAATTCATTAATTATCTGAAATACACTGCGTGTGCGTGTGATGTTAAATGTTTGAACCAAGGTTAACGGTTAAAGTGTCAGAGAATGGGTGGTGATTTTTTGACGTCCTCCCATGATCTGAAGTGAGCGTGCGTGTTTGTGTTGGTGAAAGTTTAAGAAATGTACAACTGTCGGTTCAGCTCTCTGGTGCTCCCTGCTGGCAGTATCACTATACTGTCCTCATGTTTCACAAAAATAGTTTTGAGAGACGTTGTCAGTTTTTGTATGTTGCTTAAATCCTCCAAAGCGGTTGGCAGTAAACATCAGGTCACGGTACGCCACGGTAGGCCACGGAGTCAATGAGCTCGAGTTGAAAAAGAAAAAGCTTACAGCACCTGGTATTCCCAGGCGGTCTCCCATCCAAGTACTAACCAGGCCCGACCCTGCTTAGCTTCCGAGATCAGACGAGATCGGGCGTGTTCAGGGTGGTATGGCCGTAAGCAATTAGTGCAGGCGCAAAACCAGGTTTTATACAGTAGCACATAAGGAGTGAGAAAGCTGCTGAGGCTCGACGTTACACTTTTACAAAAACAATCATTAGTTAGATATAAACGGCAGTAATTGATTCAGTAGGACTCCTTATCCATGTAAACGATCATTGTGACATCTGAATTCATTAATTATCTGAAATACACTGCGTGTGCGTGTGATGTTAAATGTTTGAACCAAGGTTAACGGTTAAAGTGTCAGAGAATGGGTGGTGATTTTTTGACGTCCTCCCATGATCTGAAGTGAGCGTGCGTGTTTGTGTTGGTGAAAGTTTAAGAAATGTACAACTGTCGGTTCAGCTCTCTGGTGCTCCCTGCTGGCAGTATCACTATACTGTCCTCATGTTTCACAAAAATAGTTTTGAGAGACGTTGTCAGTTTTTGTATGTTGCTTAAATCCTCCAAAGCGGTTGGCAGTAAACATCAGGTCACGGTACGCCACGGAGTCAATGAGCTCGAGTTGAAAAAGAAAAAGCTTACAGCACCTGGTATTCCCAGGCGGTCTCCCATCCAAGTACTAACCAGGCCCGACCCTGCTTAGCTTCCGAGATCAGACGAGATCGGGCGTGTTCAGGGTGGTATGGCCGTAAGCAATTAGTGCAGGCGCAAAACCAGGTTTTATACAGTAGCACATAAGGAGTGAGAAAGCTGCTGAGGCTCGACGTTACACTCTTACAAAAACAATCATTAGTTAGATATAAACGGCAGTAATTGATTCAGTAGGACTCCTTATCCATGTAAACGATCATTGTGACATCTGAATTCATTAATTATCTGAAATACACTGCGTGTGCGTGTGATGTTAAATGTTTGAACCAAGGTTAACGGTTAAAGTGTCAGAGAATGGGTGGTGATTTTTTGACGTCCTCCCATGATCTGAAGTGAGCGTGCGTGTTTGTGTTGGTGAAAGTTTAAGAAATGTACAACTGTCGGTTCAGCTCTCTGGTGCTCCCTGCTGGCAGTATCACTATACTGTCCTCATGTTTCACAAAAATAGTTTTGAGAGACGTTGTCAGTTTTTGTATGTTGCTTAAATCCTCCAAAGCGGTTGGCAGTAAACATCAGGTCACGGTACGCCACGGTAGGCCACGGAGTCAATGAGCTCGAGTTGAAAAAGAAAAAGCTTACAGCACCTGGTATTCCCAGGCGGTCTCCCATCCAAGTACTAACCAGGCCCGACCCTGCTTAGCTTCCGAGATCAGACGAGATCGGGCGTGTTCAGGGTGGTATGGCCGTAAGCAATTAGTGCAGGCGCAAAACCAGGTTTTATACAGTAGCACATAAGGAGTGAGAAAGCTGCTGAGGCTCGACGTTACACTTTTACAAAAACAATCATTAGTTAGATATAAACGGCAGTAATTGATTCAGTAGGACTCCTTATCCATGTAAACGATCATTGTGACATCTGAATTCATTAATTATCTGAAATACACTGCGTGTGCGTGTGATGTTAAATGTTTGAACCAAGGTTAACGGTTAAAGTGTCAGAGAATGGGTGGTGATTTTTTGACGTCCTCCCATGATCTGAAGTGAGCGTGCGTGTTTGTGTTGGTGAAAGTTTAAGAAATGTACAACTGTCGGTTCAGCTCTCTGGTGCTCCCTGCTGGCAGTATCACTATACTGTCCTCATGTTTCACAAAAATAGTTTTGAGAGACGTTGTCAGTTTTTGTATGTTGCTTAAATCCTCCAAAGCGGTTGGCAGTAAACATCAGGTCACGGTACGCCACGGTAGGCCACGGAGGCAATGAGCTCGAGTTGAAAAAGAAAAAGCTTACAGCACCTGGTATTCCCAGGCGGTCTCCCATCCAAGTACTAACCAGGCCCGACCCTGCTTAGCTTCCGAGATCAGACGAGATCGGGCGTGTTCAGGGTGGTATGGCCGTAAGCAATTAGTGCAGGCGCAAAACCAGGTTTTATACAGTAGCACATAAGGAGTGAGAAAGCTGCTGAGGCTCGACGTTACACTCTTACAAAAACAATCATTAGTTAGATATAAACGGCAGTAATTGATTCAGTAGGACTCCTTATCCATGTAAACGATCATTGTGACATCTGAATTCATTAATTATCTGAAATACACTGCGTGTGCGTGTGATGTTAAATGTTTGAACCAAGGTTAACGGTTAAAGTGTCAGAGAATGGGTGGTGATTTTTTGACGTCCTCCCATGATCTGAAGTGAGCGTGCGTGTTTGTGTTGGTGAAAGTTTAAGAAATGTACAACTGTCGGTTCAGCTCTCTGGTGCTCCCTGCTGGCAGTATCACTATACTGTCCTCATGTTTCACAAAAATAGTTTTGAGAGACGTTGTCAGTTTTTGTATGTTGCTTAAATCCTCCAAAGCGGTTGGCAGTAAACATCAGGTCACGGTACGCCACGGTAGGCCACGGAGTCAATGAGCTCGAGTTGAAAAAGAAAAGCTTACAGCACCTGGTATTCCCAGGCGGTCTCCCATCCAAGTACTAACCAGGCCCGACCCTGCTTAGCTTCCGAGATCAGACGAGATCGGGCGTGTTCAGGGTGGTATGGCCGTAAGCAATTAGTGCAGGCGCAAAACCAGGTTTTATACAGTAGCACATAAGGAGTGAGAAAGCTGCTGAGGCTCGACGTTACACTTTTACAAAAACAATCATTAGTTAGATATAAACGGCAGTAATTGATTCAGTAGGACTCCTTATCCATGTAAACGATCATTGTGACATCTGAATTCATTAATTATCTGAAATACACTGCGTGTGCGTGTGATGTTAAATGTTTGAACCAAGGTTAACGGTTAAAGTGTCAGAGAATGGGTGGTGATTTTTTGACGTCCTCCCATGATCTGAAGTGAGCGTGCGTGTTTGTGTTGGTGAAAGTTTAAGAAATGTACAACTGTCGGTTCAGCTCTCTGGTGCTCCCTGCTGGCAGTATCACTATACTGTCCTCATGTTTCACAAAAATAGTTTTGAGAGACGTTGTCAGTTTTTGTATGTTGCTTAAATCCTCCAAAGCGGTTGGCAGTAAACATCAGGTCACGGTACGCCACGGTAGGCCACGGAGTCAATGAGCTCGAGTTGAAAAAGAAAAAGCTTACAGCACCTGGTATTCCCAGGCGGTCTCCCATCCAAGTACTAACCAGGCCCGACCCTGCTTAGCTTCCGAGATCAGACGAGATCGGGCGTGTTCAGGGTGGTATGGCCGTAAGCAATTAGTGCAGGCGCAAAACCAGGTTTTATACAGTAGCACATAAGGAGTGAGAAAGCTGCTGAGGCTCGACGTTACACTTTACAAAAACAATCATTAGTTAGATATAAACGGCAGTAATTGATTCAGTAGGACTCCTTATCCATGTAAACGATCATTGTGACATCTGAATTCATTAATTATCTGAAATACACTGCGTGTGCGTGTGATGTTAAATGTTTGAACCAAGGTTAACGGTTAAAGTGTCAGAGAATGGGTGGTGATTTTTTGACGTCCTCCCATGATCTGAAGTGAGCGTGCGTGTTTGTGTTGGTGAAAGTTTAAGAAATGTACAACTGTCGGTTCAGCTCTCTGGTGCTCCCTGCTGGCAGTATCACTATACTGTCCTCATGTTTCACAAAAATAGTTTTGAGAGACGTTGTCAGTTTTTGTATGTTGCTTAAATCCTCCAAAGCGGTTGGCAGTAAACATCAGGTCACGGTACGCCACGGTAGGCCACGGAGTCAATGAGCTCGAGTTGAAAAAGAAAAAGCTTACAGCACCTGGTATTCCCAGGCGGTCTCCCATCCAAGTACTAACCAGGCCCGACCCTGCTTAGCTTCCGAGATCAGACGAGATCGGGCGTGTTCAGGGTGGTATGGCCGTAAGCAATTAGTGCAGGCGCAAAACCAGGTTTTATACAGTAGCACATAAGGAGTGAGAAAGCTGCTGAGGCTCGACGTTACACTTTTACAAAAACAATCATTAGTTAGATATAAACGGCAGTAATTGATTCAGTAGGACTCCTTATCCATGTAAACGATCATTGTGACATCTGAATTCATTAATTATCTGAAATACACTGCGTGTGCGTGTGATGTTAAATGTTTGAACCAAGGTTAACGGTTAAAGTGTCAGAGAATGGGTGGTGATTTTTTGACGTCCTCCCATGATCTGAAGTGAGCGTGCGTGTTTGTGTTGGTGAAAGTTTAAGAAATGTACAACTGTCGGTTCAGCTCTCTGGTGCTCCCTGCTGGCAGTATCACTATACTGTCCTCATGTTTCACAAAAATAGTTTTGAGAGACGTTGTCAGTTTTTGTATGTTGCTTAAATCCTCCAAAGCGGTTGGCAGTAAACATCAGGTCACGGTACGCCACGGTAGGCCACGGAGTCAATGAGCTCGAGTTGAAAAAGAAAAAGCTTACAGCACCTGGTATTCCCAGGCGGTCTCCCATCCAAGTACTAACCAGGCCCGACCCTGCTTAGCTTCCGAGATCAGACGAGATCGGGCGTGTTCAGGGTGGTATGGCCGTAAGCAATTAGTGCAGGCGCAAAACCAGGTTTTATACAGTAGCACATAAGGAGTGAGAAAGCTGCTGAGGCTCGACGTTACACTTTTACAAAAACAATCATTAGTTAGATATAAACGGCAGTAATTGATTCAGTAGGACTCCTTATCCATGTAAACGATCATTGTGACATCTGAATTCATTAATTATCTGAAATACACTGCGTGTGCGTGTGATGTTAAATGTTTGAACCAAGGTTAACGGTTAAAGTGTCAGAGAATGGGTGGTGATTTTTTGACGTCCTCCCATGATCTGAAGTGAGCGTGCGTGTTTGTGTTGGTGAAAGTTTAAGAAATGTACAACTGTCGGTTCAGCTCTCTGGTGCTCCCTGCTGGCAGTATCACTATACTGTCCTCATGTTTCACAAAAATAGTTTTGAGAGACGTTGTCAGTTTTTGTATGTTGCTTAAATCCTCCAAAGCGGTTGGCAGTAAACATCAGGTCACGGTACGCCACGGTAGGCCACGGAGGCAATGAGCTCGAGTTGAAAAAGAAAAGCTTACAGCACCTGGTATTCCCAGGCGGTCTCCCATCCAAGTACTAACCAGGCCCGACCCTGCTTAGCTTCCGAGATCAGACGAGATCGGGCGTGTTCAGGGTGGTATGGCCGTAAGCAATTAGTGCAGGCGCAAAACCAGGTTTTATACAGTAGCACATAAGGAGTGAGAAAGCTGCTGAGGCTCGACGTTACACTTTTACAAAAACAATCATTAGTTAGATATAAACGGCAGTAATTGATTCAGTAGGACTCCTTATCCATGTAAACGATCATTGTGACATCTGAATTCATTAATTATCTGAAATACACTGCGTGTGCGTGTGATGTTAAATGTTTGAACCAAGGTTAACGGTTAAAGTGTCAGAGAATGGGTGGTGATTTTTTGACGTCCTCCCATGATCTGAAGTGAGCGTGCGTGTTTGTGTTGGTGAAAGTTTAAGAAATGTACAACTGTCGGTTCAGCTCTCTGGTGCTCCCTGCTGGCAGTATCACTATACTGTCCTCATGTTTCACAAAAATAGTTTTGAGAGACGTTGTCAGTTTTTGTATGTTGCTTAAATCCTCCAAAGCGGTTGGCAGTAAACATCAGGTCACGGTACGCACGGTAGGCCACGGAGTCAATGAGCTCGAGTTGAAAAAGAAAAAGCTTACAGCACCTGGTATTCCCAGGCGGTCTCCCATCCAAGTACTAACCAGGCCCGACCCTGCTTAGCTTCCGAGATCAGACGAGATCGGGCGTGTTCAGGGTGGTATGGCCGTAAGCAATTAGTGCAGGCGCAAAACCAGGTTTTATACAGTAGCACATAAGGAGTGAGAAAGCTGCTGAGGCTCGACGTTACACTCTTACAAAAACAATCATTAGTTAGATATAAACGGCAGTAATTGATTCAGTAGGACTCCTTATCCATGTAAACGATCATTGTGACATCTGAATTCATTAATTATCTGAAATACACTGCGTGTGCGTGTGATGTTAAATGTTTGAACCAAGGTTAACGGTTAAAGTGTCAGAGAATGGGTGGTGATTTTTTGACGTCCTCCCATGATCTGAAGTGAGCGTGCGTGTTTGTGTTGGTGAAAGTTTAAGAAATGTACAACTGTCGGTTCAGCTCTCTGGTGCTCCCTGCTGGCAGTATCACTATACTGTCCTCATGTTTCACAAAAATAGTTTTGAGAGACGTTGTCAGTTTTTGTATGTTGCTTAAATCCTCCAAAGCGGTTGGCAGTAAACATCAGGTCACGGTACGCCACGGTAGGCCACGGAGTCAATGAGCTCGAGTTGAAAAAGAAAAAGCTTACAGCACCTGGTATTCCCAGGCGGTCTCCCATCCAAGTACTAACCAGGCCCGACCCTGCTTAGCTTCCGAGATCAGACGAGATCGGGCGTGTTCAGGGTGGTATGGCCGTAAGCAATTAGTGCAGGCGCAAAACCAGGTTTTATACAGTAGCACATAAGGAGTGAGAAAGCTGCTGAGGCTCGACGTTACACTTTTACAAAAACAATCATTAGTTAGATATAAACGGCAGTAATTGATTCAGTAGGACTCCTTATCCATGTAAACGATCATTGTGACATCTGAATTCATTAATTATCTGAAATACACTGCGTGTGCGTGTGATGTTAAATGTTTGAACCAAGGTTAACGGTTAAAGTGTCAGAGAATGGGTGGTGATTTTTTGACGTCCTCCCATGATCTGAAGTGAGCGTGCGTGTTTGTGTTGGTGAAAGTTTAAGAAATGTACAACTGTCGGTTCAGCTCTCTGGTGCTCCCTGCTGGCAGTATCACTATACTGTCCTCATGTTTCACAAAAATAGTTTTGAGAGACGTTGTCAGTTTTTGTATGTTGCTTAAATCCTCCAAAGCGGTTGGCAGTAAACATCAGGTCACGGTACGCCACGGTAGGCCACGGAGTCAATGAGCTCGAGTTGAAAAAGAAAAAGCTTACAGCACCTGGTATTCCCAGGCGGTCTCCCATCCAAGTACTAACCAGGCCCGACCCTGCTTAGCTTCCGAGATCAGACGAGATCGGGCGTGTTCAGGGTGGTATGGCCGTAAGCAATTAGTGCAGGCGCAAAACCAGGTTTTATACAGTAGCACATAAGGAGTGAGAAAGCTGCTGAGGCTCGACGTTACACTTTTACAAAAACAATCATTAGTTAGATATAAACGGCAGTAATTGATTCAGTAGGACTCCTTATCCATGTAAACGATCATTGTGACATCTGAATTCATTAATTATCTGAAATACACTGCGTGTGCGTGTGATGTTAAATGTTTGAACCAAGGTTAACGGTTAAAGTGTCAGAGAATGGGTGGTGATTTTTTGACGTCCTCCCATGATCTGAAGTGAGCGTGCGTGTTTGTGTTGGTGAAAGTTTAAGAAATGTACAACTGTCGGTTCAGCTCTCTGGTGCTCCCTGCTGGCAGTATCACTATACTGTCCTCATGTTTCACAAAAATAGTTTTGAGAGACGTTGTCAGTTTTTGTATGTTGCTTAAATCCTCCAAAGCGGTTGGCAGTAAACATCAGGTCACGGTACGCCACGGAGTCAATGAGCTCGAGTTGAAAAAGAAAAAGCTTACAGCACCTGGTATTCCCAGGCGGTCTCCCATCCAAGTACTAACCAGGCCCGACCCTGCTTAGCTTCCGAGATCAGACGAGATCGGGCGTGTTCAGGGTGGTATGGCCGTAAGCAATTAGTGCAGGCGCAAAACCAGGTTTTATACAGTAGCACATAAGGAGTGAGAAAGCTGCTGAGGCTCGACGTTACACTTTTACAAAAACAATCATTAGTTAGATATAAACGGCAGTAATTGATTCAGTAGGACTCCTTATCCATGTAAACGATCATTGTGACATCTGAATTCATTAATTATCTGAAATACACTGCGTGTGCGTGTGATGTTAAATGTTTGAACCAAGGTTAACGGTTAAAGTGTCAGAGAATGGGTGGTGATTTTTTGACGTCCTCCCATGATCTGAAGTGAGCGTGCGTGTTTGTGTTGGTGAAAGTTTAAGAAATGTACAACTGTCGGTTCAGCTCTCTGGTGCTCCCTGCTGGCAGTATCACTATACTGTCCTCATGTTTCACAAAAATAGTTTTGAGAGACGTTGTCAGTTTTTGTATGTTGCTTAAATCCTCCAAAGCGGTTGGCAGTAAACATCAGGTCACGGTACGCCACGGTAGGCCACGGAGTCAATGAGCTCGAGTTGAAAAAGAAAAAGCTTACAGCACCTGGTATTCCCAGGCGGTCTCCCATCCAAGTACTAACCAGGCCCGACCCTGCTTAGCTTCCGAGATCAGACGAGATCGGGCGTGTTCAGGGTGGTATGGCCGTAAGCAATTAGTGCAGGCGCAAAACCAGGTTTTATACAGTAGCACATAAGGAGTGAGAAAGCTGCTGAGGCTCGACGTTACACTTTTACAAAAACAATCATTAGTTAGATATAAACGGCAGTAATTGATTCAGTAGGACTCCTTATCCATGTAAACGATCATTGTGACATCTGAATTCATTAATTATCTGAAATACACTGCGTGTGCGTGTGATGTTAAATGTTTGAACCAAGGTTAACGGTTAAAGTGTCAGAGAATGGGTGGTGATTTTTTGACGTCCTCCCATGATCTGAAGTGAGCGTGCGTGTTTGTGTTGGTGAAAGTTTAAGAAATGTACAACTGTCGGTTCAGCTCTCTGGTGCTCCCTGCTGGCAGTATCACTATACTGTCCTCATGTTTCACAAAAATAGTTTTGAGAGACGTTGTCAGTTTTTGTATGTTGCTTAAATCCTCCAAAGCGGTTGGCAGTAAACATCAGGTCACGGTACGCCACGGTAGGCCACGGAGTCAATGAGCTCGAGTTGAAAAAGAAAAAGCTTACAGCACCTGGTATTCCCAGGCGGTCTCCCATCCAAGTACTAACCAGGCCCGACCCTGCTTAGCTTCCGAGATCAGACGAGATCGGGCGTGTTCAGGGTGGTATGGCCGTAAGCAATTAGTGCAGGCGCAAAACCAGGTTTTATACAGTAGCACATAAGGAGTGAGAAAGCTGCTGAGGCTCGACGTTACACTTTTACAAAAACAATCATTAGTTAGATATAAACGGCAGTAATTGATTCAGTAGGACTCCTTATCCATGTAAACGATCATTGTGACATCTGAATTCATTAATTATCTGAAATACACTGCGTGTGCGTGTGATGTTAAATGTTTGAACCAAGGTTAACGGTTAAAGTGTCAGAGAATGGGTGGTGATTTTTTGACGTCCTCCCATGATCTGAAGTGAGCGTGCGTGTTTGTGTTGGTGAAAGTTTAAGAAATGTACAACTGTCGGTTCAGCTCTCTGGTGCTCCCTGCTGGCAGTATCACTATACTGTCCTCATGTTTCACAAAAATAGTTTTGAGAGACGTTGTCAGTTTTTGTATGTTGCTTAAATCCTCCAAAGCGGTTGGCAGTAAACATCAGGTCACGGTACGCCACGGTAGGCCACGGAGTCAATGAGCTCGAGTTGAAAAAGAAAAAGCTTACAGCACCTGGTATTCCCAGGCGGTCTCCCATCCAAGTACTAACCAGGCCCGACCCTGCTTAGCTTCCGAGATCAGACGAGATCGGGCGTGTTCAGGGTGGTATGGCCGTAAGCAATTAGTGCAGGCGCAAAACCAGGTTTTATACAGTAGCACATAAGGAGTGAGAAAGCTGCTGAGGCTCGACGTTACACTTTTACAAAAACAATCATTAGTTAGATATAAACGGCAGTAATTGATTCAGTAGGACTCCTTATCCATGTAAACGATCATTGTGACATCTGAATTCATTAATTATCTGAAATACACTGCGTGTGCGTGTGATGTTAAATGTTTGAACCAAGGTTAACGGTTAAAGTGTCAGAGAATGGGTGGTGATTTTTTGACGTCCTCCCATGATCTGAAGTGAGCGTGCGTGTTTGTGTTGGTGAAAGTTTAAGAAATGTACAACTGTCGGTTCAGCTCTCTGGTGCTCCCTGCTGGCAGTATCACTATACTGTCCTCATGTTTCACAAAAATAGTTTTGAGAGACGTTGTCAGTTTTTGTATGTTGCTTAAATCCTCCAAAGCGGTTGGCAGTAAACATCAGGTCACGGTACGCCACGGTAGGCCACGGAGTCAATGAGCTCGAGTTGAAAAAGAAAAAGCTTACAGCACCTGGTATTCCCAGGCGGTCTCCCATCCAAGTACTAACCAGGCCCGACCCTGCTTAGCTTCCGAGATCAGACGAGATCGGGCGTGTTCAGGGTGGTATGGCCGTAAGCAATTAGTGCAGGCGCAAAACCAGGTTTTATACAGTAGCACATAAGGAGTGAGAAAGCTGCTGAGGCTCGACGTTACACTTTTACAAAAACAATCATTAGTTAGATATAAACGGCAGTAATTGATTCAGTAGGACTCCTTATCCATGTAAACGATCATTGTGACATCTGAATTCATTAATTATCTGAAATACACTGCGTGTGCGTGTGATGTTAAATGTTTGAACCAAGGTTAACGGTTAAAGTGTCAGAGAATGGGTGGTGATTTTTTGACGTCCTCCCATGATCTGAAGTGAGCGTGCGTGTTTGTGTTGGTGAAAGTTTAAGAAATGTACAACTGTCGGTTCAGCTCTCTGGTGCTCCCTGCTGGCAGTATCACTATACTGTCCTCATGTTTCACAAAAATAGTTTTGAGAGACGTTGTCAGTTTTTGTATGTTGCTTAAATCCTCCAAAGCGGTTGGCAGTAAACATCAGGTCACGGTACGCCACGGTAGGCCACGGAGTCAATGAGCTCGAGTTGAAAAAGAAAAAGCTTACAGCACCTGGTATTCCCAGGCGGTCTCCCATCCAAGTACTAACCAGGCCCGACCCTGCTTAGCTTCCGAGATC
Organism: Gadus chalcogrammus; assembly: GCF_026213295.1. Taxonomy (NCBI): domain Eukaryota; kingdom Metazoa; phylum Chordata; class Actinopteri; order Gadiformes; family Gadidae; genus Gadus; species Gadus chalcogrammus. The sequence goes on along the minus strand of NC_079423.1, from coordinate 10,540,012 downwards.
AGACGAGATCGGGCGTGTTCAGGGTGGTATGGCCGTAAGCAATTAGTGCAGGCGCAAAACCAGGTTTTATACAGTAGCACATAAGGAGTGAGAAAGCTGCTGAGGCTCGACGTTACACTTTTACAAAAACAATCATTAGTTAGATATAAACGGCAGTAATTGATTCAGTAGGACTCCTTATCCATGTAAACGATCATTGTGACATCTGAATTCATTAATTATCTGAAATACACTGCGTGTGCGTGTGATGTTAAATGTTTGAACCAAGGTTAACGGTTAAAGTGTCAGAGAATGGGTGGTGATTTTTTGACGTCCTCCCATGATCTGAAGTGAGCGTGCGTGTTTGTGTTGGTGAAAGTTTAAGAAATGTACAACTGTCGGTTCAGCTCTCTGGTGCTCCCTGCTGGCAGTATCACTATACTGTCCTCATGTTTCACAAAAATAGTTTTGAGAGACGTTGTCAGTTTTTGTATGTTGCTTAAATCCTCCAAAGCGGTTGGCAGTAAACATCAGGTCACGGTACGCCACGGTAGGCCACGGAGTCAATGAGCTCGAGTTGAAAAAGAAAAAGCTTACAGCACCTGGTATTCCCAGGCGGTCTCCCATCCAAGTACTAACCAGGCCCGACCCTGCTTAGCTTCCGAGATCAGACGAGATCGGGCGTGTTCAGGGTGGTATGGCCGTAAGCAATTAGTGCAGGCGCAAAACCAGGTTTTATACAGTAGCACATAAGGAGTGAGAAAGCTGCTGAGGCTCGACGTTACACTTTACAAAAACAATCATTAGTTAGATATAAACGGCAGTAATTGATTCAGTAGGACTCCTTATCCATGTAAACGATCATTGTGACATCTGAATTCATTAATTATCTGAAATACACTGCGTGTGCGTGTGATGTTAAATGTTTGAACCAAGGTTAACGGTTAAAGTGTCAGAGAATGGGTGGTGATTTTTTGACGTCCTCCCATGATCTGAAGTGAGCGTGCGTGTTTGTGTTGGTGAAAGTTTAAGAAATGTACAACTGTCGGTTCAGCTCTCTGGTGCTCCCTGCTGGCAGTATCACTATACTGTCCTCATGTTTCACAAAAATAGTTTTGAGAGACGTTGTCAGTTTTTGTATGTTGCTTAAATCCTCCAAAGCGGTTGGCAGTAAACATCAGGTCACGGTACGCCACGGAGTCAATGAGCTCGAGTTGAAAAAGAAAAAGCTTACAGCACCTGGTATTCCCAGGCGGTCTCCCATCCAAGTACTAACCAGGCCCGACCCTGCTTAGCTTCCGAGATCAGACGAGATCGGGCGTGTTCAGGGTGGTATGGCCGTAAGCAATTAGTGCAGGCGCAAAACCAGGTTTTATACAGTAGCACATAAGGAGTGAGAAAGCTGCTGAGGCTCGACGTTACACTTTACAAAAACAATCATTAGTTAGATATAAACGGCAGTAATTGATTCAGTAGGACTCCTTATCCATGTAAACGATCATTGTGACATCTGAATTCATTAATTATCTGAAATACACTGCGTGTGCGTGTGATGTTAAATGTTTGAACCAAGGTTAACGGTTAAAGTGTCAGAGAATGGGTGGTGATTTTTTGACGTCCTCCCATGATCTGAAGTGAGCGTGCGTGTTTGTGTTGGTGAAAGTTTAAGAAATGTACAACTGTCGGTTCAGCTCTCTGGTGCTCCCTGCTGGCAGTATCACTATACTGTCCTCATGTTTCACAAAAATAGTTTTGAGAGACGTTGTCAGTTTTTGTATGTTGCTTAAATCCTCCAAAGCGGTTGGCAGTAAACATCAGGTCACGGTACGCCACGGTAGGCCACGGAGTCAATGAGCTCGAGTTGAAAAAGAAAAAGCTTACAGCACCTGGTATTCCCAGGCGGTCTCCCATCCAAGTACTAACCAGGCCCGACCCTGCTTAGCTTCCGAGATCAGACGAGATCGGGCGTGTTCAGGGTGGTATGGCCGTAAGCAATTAGTGCAGGCGCAAAACCAGGTTTTATACAGTAGCACATAAGGAGTGAGAAAGCTGCTGAGGCTCGACGTTACACTCTTACAAAAACAATCATTAGTTAGATATAAACGGCAGTAATTGATTCAGTAGGACTCCTTATCCATGTAAACGATCATTGTGACATCTGAATTCATTAATTATCTGAAATACACTGCGTGTGCGTGTGATGTTAAATGTTTGAACCAAGGTTAACGGTTAAAGTGTCAGAGAATGGGTGGTGATTTTTTGACGTCCTCCCATGATCTGAAGTGAGCGTGCGTGTTTGTGTTGGTGAAAGTTTAAGAAATGTACAACTGTCGGTTCAGCTCTCTGGTGCTCCCTGCTGGCAGTATCACTATACTGTCCTCATGTTTCACAAAAATAGTTTTGAGAGACGTTGTCAGTTTTTGTATGTTGCTTAAATCCTCCAAAGCGGTTGGCAGTAAACATCAGGTCACGGTACGCCACGGTAGGCCACGGAGTCAATGAGCTCGAGTTGAAAAAGAAAAAGCTTACAGCACCTGGTATTCCCAGGCGGTCTCCCATCCAAGTACTAACCAGGCCCGACCCTGCTTAGCTTCCGAGATCAGACGAGATCGGGCGTGTTCAGGGTGGTATGGCCGTAAGCAATTAGTGCAGGCGCAAAACCAGGTTTTATACAGTAGCACATAAGGAGTGAGAAAGCTGCTGAGGCTCGACGTTACACTCTTTACAAAAACAATCATTAGTTAGATATAAACGGCAGTAATTGATTCAGTAGGACTCCTTATCCATGTAAACGATCATTGTGACATCTGAATTCATTAATTATCTGAAATACACTGCGTGTGCGTGTGATGTTAAATGTTTGAACCAAGGTTAACGGTTAAAGTGTCAGAGAATGGGTGGTGATTTTTGACGTCCTCCCATGATCTGAAGTGAGCGTGCGTGTTTGTGTTGGTGAAAGTTTAAGAAATGTACAACTGTCGGTTCAGCTCTCTGGTGCTCCCTGCTGGCAGTATCACTATACTGTCCTCATGTTTCACAAAAATAGTTTTGAGAGACGTTGTCAGTTTTTGTATGTTGCTTAAATCCTCCAAAGCGGTTGGCAGTAAACATCAGGTCACGGTACGCCACGGTAGGCCACGGAGGCAATGAGCTCGAGTTGAAAAAGAAAAAGCTTACAGCACCTGGTATTCCCAGGCGGTCTCCCATCCAAGTACTAACCAGGCCCGACCCTGCTTAGCTTCCGAGATCAGACGAGATCGGGCGTGTTCAGGGTGGTATGGCCGTAAGCAATTAGTGCAGGCGCAAAACCAGGTTTTATACAGTAGCACATAAGGAGTGAGAAAGCTGCTGAGGCTCGACGTTACACTTTACAAAAACAATCATTAGTTAGATATAAACGGCAGTAATTGATTCAGTAGGACTCCTTATCCATGTAAACGATCATTGTGACATCTGAATTCATTAATTATCTGAAATACACTGCGTGTGCGTGTGATGTTAAATGTTTGAACCAAGGTTAACGGTTAAAGTGTCAGAGAATGGGTGGTGATTTTTTGACGTCCTCCCATGATCTGAAGTGAGCGTGCGTGTTTGTGTTGGTGAAAGTTTAAGAAATGTACAACTGTCGGTTCAGCTCTCTGGTGCTCCCTGCTGGCAGTATCACTATACTGTCCTCATGTTTCACAAAAATAGTTTTGAGAGACGTTGTCAGTTTTTGTATGTTGCTTAAATCCTCCAAAGCGGTTGGCAGTAAACATCAGGTCACGGTACGCCACGGTAGGCCACGGAGTCAATGAGCTCGAGTTGAAAAAGAAAAAGCTTACAGCACCTGGTATTCCCAGGCGGTCTCCCATCCAAGTACTAACCAGGCCCGACCCTGCTTAGCTTCCGAGATCAGACGAGATCGGGCGTGTTCAGGGTGGTATGGCCGTAAGCAATTAGTGCAGGCGCAAAACCAGGTTTTATACAGTAGCACATAAGGAGTGAGAAAGCTGCTGAGGCTCGACGTTACACTTTTACAAAAACAATCATTAGTTAGATATAAACGGCAGTAATTGATTCAGTAGGACTCCTTATCCATGTAAACGATCATTGTGACATCTGAATTCATTAATTATCTGAAATACACTGCGTGTGCGTGTGATGTTAAATGTTTGAACCAAGGTTAACGGTTAAAGTGTCAGAGAATGGGTGGTGATTTTTTGACGTCCTCCCATGATCTGAAGTGAGCGTGCGTGTTTGTGTTGGTGAAAGTTTAAGAAATGTACAACTGTCGGTTCAGCTCTCTGGTGCTCCCTGCTGGCAGTATCACTATACTGTCCTCATGTTTCACAAAAATAGTTTTGAGAGACGTTGTCAGTTTTTGTATGTTGCTTAAATCCTCCAAAGCGGTTGGCAGTAAACATCAGGTCACGGTACGCCACGGTAGGCCACGGAGTCAATGAGCTCGAGTTGAAAAAGAAAAAGCTTACAGCACCTGGTATTCCCAGGCGGTCTCCCATCCAAGTACTAACCAGGCCCGACCCTGCTTAGCTTCCGAGATCAGACGAGATCGGGCGTGTTCAGGGTGGTATGGCCGTAAGCAATTAGTGCAGGCGCAAAACCAGGTTTTATACAGTAGCACATAAGGAGTGAGAAAGCTGCTGAGGCTCGACGTTACACTTTTACAAAAACAATCATTAGTTAGATATAAACGGCAGTAATTGATTCAGTAGGACTCCTTATCCATGTAAACGATCATTGTGACATCTGAATTCATTAATTATCTGAAATACACTGCGTGTGCGTGTGATGTTAAATGTTTGAACCAAGGTTAACGGTTAAAGTGTCAGAGAATGGGTGGTGATTTTTGACGTCCTCCCATGATCTGAAGTGAGCGTGCGTGTTTGTGTTGGTGAAAGTTTAAGAAATGTACAACTGTCGGTTCAGCTCTCTGGTGCTCCCTGCTGGCAGTATCACTATACTGTCCTCATGTTTCACAAAAATAGTTTTGAGAGACGTTGTCAGTTTTTGTATGTTGCTTAAATCCTCCAAAGCGGTTGGCAGTAAACATCAGGTCACGGTACGCCACGGTAGGCCACGGAGGCAATGAGCTCGAGTTGAAAAAGAAAAAGCTTACAGCACCTGGTATTCCCAGGCGGTCTCCCATCCAAGTACTAACCAGGCCCGACCCTGCTTAGCTTCCGAGATCAGACGAGATCGGGCGTGTTCAGGGTGGTATGGCCGTAAGCAATTAGTGCAGGCGCAAAACCAGGTTTTATACAGTAGCACATAAGGAGTGAGAAAGCTGCTGAGGCTCGACGTTACACTTTTACAAAAACAATCATTAGTTAGATATAAACGGCAGTAATTGATTCAGTAGGACTCCTTATCCATGTAAACGATCATTGTGACATCTGAATTCATTAATTATCTGAAATACACTGCGTGTGCGTGTGATGTTAAATGTTTGAACCAAGGTTAACGGTTAAAGTGTCAGAGAATGGGTGGTGATTTTTTGACGTCCTCCCATGATCTGAAGTGAGCGTGCGTGTTTGTGTTGGTGAAAGTTTAAGAAATGTACAACTGTCGGTTCAGCTCTCTGGTGCTCCCTGCTGGCAGTATCACTATACTGTCCTCATGTTTCACAAAAATAGTTTTGAGAGACGTTGTCAGTTTTTGTATGTTGCTTAAATCCTCCAAAGCGGTTGGCAGTAAACATCAGGTCACGGTACGCCGTAGCACGGAGTCAATGAGCTCGAGTTGAAAAAGAAAAAGCTTACAGCACCTGGTATTCCCAGGCGGTCTCCCATCCAAGTACTAACCAGGCCCGACCCTGCTTAGCTTCCGAGATCAGACGAGATCGGGCGTGTTCAGGGTGGTATGGCCGTAAGCAATTAGTGCAGGCGCAAAACCAGGTTTTATACAGTAGCACATAAGGAGTGAGAAAGCTGCTGAGGCTCGACGTTACACTCTTACAAAAACAATCATTAGTTAGATATAAACGGCAGTAATTGATTCAGTAGGACTCCTTATCCATGTAAACGATCATTGTGACATCTGAATTCATTAATTATCTGAAATACACTGCGTGTGCGTGTGATGTTAAATGTTTGAACCAAGGTTAACGGTTAAAGTGTCAGAGAATGGGTGGTGATTTTTTGACGTCCTCCCATGATCTGAAGTGAGCGTGCGTGTTTGTGTTGGTGAAAGTTTAAGAAATGTACAACTGTCGGTTCAGCTCTCTGGTGCTCCCTGCTGGCAGTATCACTATACTGTCCTCATGTTTCACAAAAATAGTTTTGAGAGACGTTGTCAGTTTTTGTATGTTGCTTAAATCCTCCAAAGCGGTTGGCAGTAAACATCAGGTCACGGTACGCCACGGTAGGCCACGAGTCAATGAGCTCGAGTTGAAAAAGAAAAAGCTTACAGCACCTGGTATTCCCAGGCGGTCTCCCATCCAAGTACTAACCAGGCCCGACCCTGCTTAGCTTCCGAGATCAGACGAGATCGGGCGTGTTCAGGGTGGTATGGCCGTAAGCAATTAGTGCAGGCGCAAAACCAGGTTTTATACAGTAGCACATAAGGAGTGAGAAAGCTGCTGAGGCTCGACGTTACACTTTTACAAAAACAATCATTAGTTAGATATAAACGGCAGTAATTGATTCAGTAGGACTCCTTATCCATGTAAACGATCATTGTGACATCTGAATTCATTAATTATCTGAAATACACTGCGTGTGCGTGTGATGTTAAATGTTTGAACCAAGGTTAACGGTTAAAGTGTCAGAGAATGGGTGGTGATTTTTGACGTCCTCCCATGATCTGAAGTGAGCGTGCGTGTTTGTGTTGGTGAAAGTTTAAGAAATGTACAACTGTCGGTTCAGCTCTCTGGTGCTCCCTGCTGGCAGTATCACTATACTGTCCTCATGTTTCACAAAAATAGTTTTGAGAGACGTTGTCAGTTTTTGTATGTTGCTTAAATCCTCCAAAGCGGTTGGCAGTAAACATCAGGTCACGGTACGCCACGGTAGGCCACGGAGTCAATGAGCTCGAGTTGAAAAAGAAAAAGCTTACAGCACCTGGTATTCCCAGGCGGTCTCCCATCCAAGTACTAACCAGGCCCGACCCTGCTTAGCTTCCGAGATCAGACGAGATCGGGCGTGTTCAGGGTGGTATGGCCGTAAGCAATTAGTGCAGGCGCAAAACCAGGTTTTATACAGTAGCACATAAGGAGTGAGAAAGCTGCTGAGGCTCGACGTTACACTCTTACAAAAACAATCATTAGTTAGATATAAACGGCAGTAATTGATTCAGTAGGACTCCTTATCCATGTAAACGATCATTGTGACATCTGAATTCATTAATTATCTGAAATACACTGCGTGTGCGTGTGATGTTAAATGTTTGAACCAAGGTTAACGGTTAAAGTGTCAGAGAATGGGTGGTGATTTTTTGACGTCCTCCCATGATCTGAAGTGAGCGTGCGTGTTTGTGTTGGTGAAAGTTTAAGAAATGTACAACTGTCGGTTCAGCTCTCTGGTGCTCCCTGCTGGCAGTATCACTATACTGTCCTCATGTTTCACAAAAATAGTTTTGAGAGACGTTGTCAGTTTTTGTATGTTGCTTAAATCCTCCAAAGCGGTTGGCAGTAAACATCAGGTCACGGTACGCCACGGTAGGCCACGGAGTCAATGAGCTCGAGTTGAAAAAGAAAAAGCTTACAGCACCTGGTATTCCCAGGCGGTCTCCCATCCAAGTACTAACCAGGCCCGACCCTGCTTAGCTTCCGAGATCAGACGAGATCGGGCGTGTTCAGGGTGGTATGGCCGTAAGCAATTAGTGCAGGCGCAAAACCAGGTTTTATACAGTAGCACATAAGGAGTGAGAAAGCTGCTGAGGCTCGACGTTACACTTTTACAAAAACAATCATTAGTTAGATATAAACGGCAGTAATTGATTCAGTAGGACTCCTTATCCATGTAAACGATCATTGTGACATCTGAATTCATTAATTATCTGAAATACACTGCGTGTGCGTGTGATGTTAAATGTTTGAACCAAGGTTAACGGTTAAAGTGTCAGAGAATGGGTGGTGATTTTTTGACGTCCTCCCATGATCTGAAGTGAGCGTGCGTGTTTGTGTTGGTGAAAGTTTAAGAAATGTACAACTGTCGGTTCAGCTCTCTGGTGCTCCCTGCTGGCAGTATCACTATACTGTCCTCATGTTTCACAAAAATAGTTTTGAGAGACGTTGTCAGTTTTTGTATGTTGCTTAAATCCTCCAAAGCGGTTGGCAGTAAACATCAGGTCACGGTACGCCACGGTAGGCACGGAGTCAATGAGCTCGAGTTGAAAAAGAAAAAGCTTACAGCACCTGGTATTCCCAGGCGGTCTCCCATCCAAGTACTAACCAGGCCCGACCCTGCTTAGCTTCCGAGATCAGACGAGATCGGGCGTGTTCAGGGTGGTATGGCCGTAAGCAATTAGTGCAGGCGCAAAACCAGGTTTTATACAGTAGCACATAAGGAGTGAGAAAGCTGCTGAGGCTCGACGTTACACTTTTACAAAAACAATCATTAGTTAGATATAAACGGCAGTAATTGATTCAGTAGGACTCCTTATCCATGTAAACGATCATTGTGACATCTGAATTCATTAATTATCTGAAATACACTGCGTGTGCGTGTGATGTTAAATGTTTGAACCAAGGTTAACGGTTAAAGTGTCAGAGAATGGGTGGTGATTTTTTGACGTCCTCCCATGATCTGAAGTGAGCGTGCGTGTTTGTGTTGGTGAAAGTTTAAGAAATGTACAACTGTCGGTTCAGCTCTCTGGTGCTCCCTGCTGGCAGTATCACTATACTGTCCTCATGTTTCACAAAAATAGTTTTGAGAGACGTTGTCAGTTTTTGTATGTTGCTTAAATCCTCCAAAGCGGTTGGCAGTAAACATCAGGTCACGGTACGCCACGGTAGGCCACGGAGTCAATGAGCTCGAGTTGAAAAAGAAAAAGCTTACAGCACCTGGTATTCCCAGGCGGTCTCCCATCCAAGTACTAACCAGGCCCGACCCTGCTTAGCTTCCGAGATCAGACGAGATCGGGCGTGTTCAGGGTGGTATGGCCGTAAGCAATTAGTGCAGGCGCAAAACCAGGTTTTATACAGTAGCACATAAGGAGTGAGAAAGCTGCTGAGGCTCGACGTTACACTTTACAAAAACAATCATTAGTTAGATATAAACGGCAGTAATTGATTCAGTAGGACTCCTTATCCATGTAAACGATCATTGTGACATCTGAATTCATTAATTATCTGAAATACACTGCGTGTGCGTGTGATGTTAAATGTTTGAACCAAGGTTAACGGTTAAAGTGTCAGAGAATGGGTGGTGATTTTTGACGTCCTCCCATGATCTGAAGTGAGCGTGCGTGTTTGTGTTGGTGAAAGTTTAAGAAATGTACAACTGTCGGTTCAGCTCTCTGGTGCTCCCTGCTGGCAGTATCACTATACTGTCCTCATGTTTCACAAAAATAGTTTTGAGAGACGTTGTCAGTTTTTGTATGTTGCTTAAATCCTCCAAAGCGGTTGGCAGTAAACATCAGGTCACGGTACGCCACGGAGTCAATGAGCTCGAGTTGAAAAAGAAAAGCTTACAGCACCTGGTATTCCCAGGCGGTCTCCCATCCAAGTACTAACCAGGCCCGACCCTGCTTAGCTTCCGAGATCAGACGAGATCGGGCGTGTTCAGGGTGGTATGGCCGTAAGCAATTAGTGCAGGCGCAAAACCAGGTTTTATACAGTAGCACATAAGGAGTGAGAAAGCTGCTGAGGCTCGACGTTACACTCTTACAAAAACAATCATTAGTTAGATATAAACGGCAGTAATTGATTCAGTAGGACTCCTTATCCATGTAAACGATCATTGTGACATCTGAATTCATTAATTATCTGAAATACACTGCGTGTGCGTGTGATGTTAAATGTTTGAACCAAGGTTAACGGTTAAAGTGTCAGAGAATGGGTGGTGATTTTTTGACGTCCTCCCATGATCTGAAGTGAGCGTGCGTGTTTGTGTTGGTGAAAGTTTAAGAAATGTACAACTGTCGGTTCAGCTCTCTGGTGCTCCCTGCTGGCAGTATCACTATACTGTCCTCATGTTTCACAAAAATAGTTTTGAGAGACGTTGTCAGTTTTTGTATGTTGCTTAAATCCTCCAAAGCGGTTGGCAGTAAACATCAGGTCACGGTACGCCACGGTAGGCCACGGAGTCAATGAGCTCGAGTTGAAAAAGAAAAAGCTTACAGCACCTGGTATTCCCAGGCGGTCTCCCATCCAAGTACTAACCAGGCCCGACCCTGCTTAGCTTCCGAGATCAGACGAGATCGGGCGTGTTCAGGGTGGTATGGCCGTAAGCAATTAGTGCAGGCGCAAAACCAGGTTTTATACAGTAGCACATAAGGAGTGAGAAAGCTGCTGAGGCTCGACGTTACACTTTTACAAAAACAATCATTAGTTAGATATAAACGGCAGTAATTGATTCAGTAGGACTCCTTATCCATGTAAACGATCATTGTGACATCTGAATTCATTAATTATCTGAAATACACTGCGTGTGCGTGTGATGTTAAATGTTTGAACCAAGGTTAACGGTTAAAGTGTCAGAGAATGGGTGGTGATTTTTTGACGTCCTCCCATGATCTGAAGTGAGCGTGCGTGTTTGTGTTGGTGAAAGTTTAAGAAATGTACAACTGTCGGTTCAGCTCTCTGGTGCTCCCTGCTGGCAGTATCACTATACTGTCCTCATGTTTCACAAAAATAGTTTTGAGAGACGTTGTCAGTTTTTGTATGTTGCTTAAATCCTCCAAAGCGGTTGGCAGTAAACATCAGGTCACGGTACGCCACGGAGTCAATGAGCTCGAGTTGAAAAAGAAAAAGCTTACAGCACCTGGTATTCCCAGGCGGTCTCCCATCCAAGTACTAACCAGGCCCGACCCTGCTTAGCTTCCGAGATCAGACGAGATCGGGCGTGTTCAGGGTGGTATGGCCGTAAGCAATTAGTGCAGGCGCAAAACCAGGTTTTATACAGTAGCACATAAGGAGTGAGAAAGCTGCTGAGGCTCGACGTTACACTCTTACAAAAACAATCATTAGTTAGATATAAACGGCAGTAATTGATTCAGTAGGACTCCTTATCCATGTAAACGATCATTGTGACATCTGAATTCATTAATTATCTGAAATACACTGCGTGTGCGTGTGATGTTAAATGTTTGAACCAAGGTTAACGGTTAAAGTGTCAGAGAATGGGTGGTGATTTTTTGACGTCCTCCCATGATCTGAAGTGAGCGTGCGTGTTTGTGTTGGTGAAAGTTTAAGAAATGTACAACTGTCGGTTCAGCTCTCTGGTGCTCCCTGCTGGCAGTATCACTATACTGTCCTCATGTTTCACAAAAATAGTTTTGAGAGACGTTGTCAGTTTTTGTATGTTGCTTAAATCCTCCAAAGCGGTTGGCAGTAAACATCAGGTCACGGTACGCCACGGAGGCCCTGAGTCAATGAGCTCGAGTTGAAAAAGAAAAAGCTTACAGCACCTGGTATTCCCAGGCGGTCTCCCATCCAAGTACTAACCAGGCCCGACCCTGCTTAGCTTCCGAGATCAGACGAGATCGGGCGTGTTCAGGGTGGTATGGCCGTAAGCAATTAGTGCAGGCGCAAAACCAGGTTTTATACAGTAGCACATAAGGAGTGAGAAAGCTGCTGAGGCTCGACGTTACACTTTACAAAAACAATCATTAGTTAGATATAAACGGCAGTAATTGATTCAGTAGGACTCCTTATCCATGTAAACGATCATTGTGACATCTGAATTCATTAATTATCTGAAATACACTGCGTGTGCGTGTGATGTTAAATGTTTGAACCAAGGTTAACGGTTAAAGTGTCAGAGAATGGGTGGTGATTTTTTGACGTCCTCCCATGATCTGAAGTGAGCGTGCGTGTTTGTGTTGGTGAAAGTTTAAGAAATGTACAACTGTCGGTTCAGCTCTCTGGTGCTCCCTGCTGGCAGTATCACTATACTGTCCTCATGTTTCACAAAAATAGTTTTGAGAGACGTTGTCAGTTTTTGTATGTTGCTTAAATCCTCCAAAGCGGTTGGCAGTAAACATCAGGTCACGGTACGCCACGGTAGGCCACGGAGTCAATGAGCTCGAGTTGAAAAAGAAAAAGCTTACAGCACCTGGTATTCCCAGGCGGTCTCCCATCCAAGTACTAACCAGGCCCGACCCTGCTTAGCTTCCGAGATCAGACGAGATCGGGCGTGTTCAGGGTGGTATGGCCGTAAGCAATTAGTGCAGGCGCAAAACCAGGTTTTATACAGTAGCACATAAGGAGTGAGAAAGCTGCTGAGGCTCGACGTTACACTTTTACAAAAACAATCATTAGTTAGATATAAACGGCAGTAATTGATTCAGTAGGACTCCTTATCCATGTAAACGATCATTGTGACATCTGAATTCATTAATTATCTGAAATACACTGCGTGTGCGTGTGATGTTAAATGTTTGAACCAAGGTTAACGGTTAAAGTGTCAGAGAATGGGTGGTGATTTTTTGACGTCCTCCCATGATCTGAAGTGAGCGTGCGTGTTTGTGTTGGTGAAAGTTTAAGAAATGTACAACTGTCGGTTCAGCTCTCTGGTGCTCCCTGCTGGCAGTATCACTATACTGTCCTCATGTTTCACAAAAATAGTTTTGAGAGACGTTGTCAGTTTTTGTATGTTGCTTAAATCCTCCAAAGCGGTTGGCAGTAAACATCAGGTCACGGTACGCCACGGAGTCAATGAGCTCGAGTTGAAAAAGAAAAAGCTTACAGCACCTGGTATTCCCAGGCGGTCTCCCATCCAAGTACTAACCAGGCCCGACCCTGCTTAGCTTCCGAGATCAGACGAGATCGGGCGTGTTCAGGGTGGTATGGCCGTAAGCAATTAGTGCAGGCGCAAAACCAGGTTTTATACAGTAGCACATAAGGAGTGAGAAAGCTGCTGAGGCTCGACGTTACACTCTTACAAAAACAATCATTAGTTAGATATAAACGGCAGTAATTGATTCAGTAGGACTCCTTATCCATGTAAACGATCATTGTGACATCTGAATTCATTAATTATCTGAAATACACTGCGTGTGCGTGTGATGTTAAATGTTTGAACCAAGGTTAACGGTTAAAGTGTCAGAGAATGGGTGGTGATTTTTTGACGTCCTCCCATGATCTGAAGTGAGCGTGCGTGTTTGTGTTGGTGAAAGTTTAAGAAATGTACAACTGTCGGTTCAGCTCTCTGGTGCTCCCTGCTGGCAGTATCACTATACTGTCCTCATGTTTCACAAAAATAGTTTTGAGAGACGTTGTCAGTTTTTGTATGTTGCTTAAATCCTCCAAAGCGGTTGGCAGTAAACATCAGGTCACGGTACGCCACGGTAGGCCACGGAGTCAATGAGCTCGAGTTGAAAAAGAAAAAGCTTACAGCACCTGGTATTCCCAGGCGGTCTCCCATCCAAGTACTAACCAGGCCCGACCCTGCTTAGCTTCCGAGATCAGACGAGATCGGGCGTGTTCAGGGTGGTATGGCCGTAAGCAATTAGTGCAGGCGCAAAACCAGGTTTTATACAGTAGCACATAAGGAGTGAGAAAGCTGCTGAGGCTCGACGTTACACTCTTACAAAAACAATCATTAGTTAGATATAAACGGCAGTAATTGATTCAGTAGGACTCCTTATCCATGTAAACGATCATTGTGACATCTGAATTCATTAATTATCTGAAATACACTGCGTGTGCGTGTGATGTTAAATGTTTGAACCAAGGTTAACGGTTAAAGTGTCAGAGAATGGGTGGTGATTTTTTGACGTCCTCCCATGATCTGAAGTGAGCGTGCGTGTTTGTGTTGGTGAAAGTTTAAGAAATGTACAACTGTCGGTTCAGCTCTCTGGTGCTCCCTGCTGGCAGTATCACTATACTGTCCTCATGTTTCACAAAAATAGTTTTGAGAGACGTTGTCAGTTTTTGTATGTTGCTTAAATCCTCCAAAGCGGTTGGCAGTAAACATCAGGTCACGGTACGCCACGGAGTCAATGAGCTCGAGTTGAAAAAGAAAAGCTTACAGCACCTGGTATTCCCAGGCGGTCTCCCATCCAAGTACTAACCAGGCCCGACCCTGCTTAGCTTCCGAGATCAGACGAGATCGGGCGTGTTCAGGGTGGTATGGCCGTAAGCAATTAGTGCAGGCGCAAAACCAGGTTTTATACAGTAGCACATAAGGAGTGAGAAAGCTGCTGAGGCTCGACGTTACACTCTTACAAAAACAATCATTAGTTAGATATAAACGGCAGTAATTGATTCAGTAGGACTCCTTATCCATGTAAACGATCATTGTGACATCTGAATTCATTAATTATCTGAAATACACTGCGTGTGCGTGTGATGTTAAATGTTTGAACCAAGGTTAACGGTTAAAGTGTCAGAGAATGGGTGGTGATTTTTTGACGTCCTCCCATGATCTGAAGTGAGCGTGCGTGTTTGTGTTGGTGAAAGTTTAAGAAATGTACAACTGTCGGTTCAGCTCTCTGGTGCTCCCTGCTGGCAGTATCACTATACTGTCCTCATGTTTCACAAAAATAGTTTTGAGAGACGTTGTCAGTTTTTGTATGTTGCTTAAATCCTCCAAAGCGGTTGGCAGTAAACATCAGGTCACGGTACGCCACGGAGTCAATGAGCTCGAGTTGAAAAAGAAAAAGCTTACAGCACCTGGTATTCCCAGGCGGTCTCCCATCCAAGTACTAACCAGGCCCGACCCTGCTTAGCTTCCGAGATCAGACGAGATCGGGCGTGTTCAGGGTGGTATGGCCGTAAGCAATTAGTGCAGGCGCAAAACCAGGTTTTATACAGTAGCACATAAGGAGTGAGAAAGCTGCTGAGGCTCGACGTTACACTTTACAAAAACAATCATTAGTTAGATATAAACGGCAGTAATTGATTCAGTAGGACTCCTTATCCATGTAAACGATCATTGTGACATCTGAATTCATTAATTATCTGAAATACACTGCGTGTGCGTGTGATGTTAAATGTTTGAACCAAGGTTAACGGTTAAAGTGTCAGAGAATGGGTGGTGATTTTTTGACGTCCTCCCATGATCTGAAGTGAGCGTGCGTGTTTGTGTTGGTGAAAGTTTAAGAAATGTACAACTGTCGGTTCAGCTCTCTGGTGCTCCCTGCTGGCAGTATCACTATACTGTCCTCATGTTTCACAAAAATAGTTTTGAGAGACGTTGTCAGTTTTTGTATGTTGCTTAAATCCTCCAAAGCGGTTGGCAGTAAACATCAGGTCACGGTACGCCACGGAGTCAATGAGCTCGAGTTGAAAAAGAAAAAGCTTACAGCACCTGGTATTCCCAGGCGGTCTCCCATCCAAGTACTAACCAGGCCCGACCCTGCTTAGCTTCCGAGATCAGACGAGATCGGGCGTGTTCAGGGTGGTATGGCCGTAAGCAATTAGTGCAGGCGCAAAACCAGGTTTTATACAGTAGCACATAAGGAGTGAGAAAGCTGCTGAGGCTCGACGTTACACTCTTACAAAAACAATCATTAGTTAGATATAAACGGCAGTAATTGATTCAGTAGGACTCCTTATCCATGTAAACGATCATTGTGACATCTGAATTCATTAATTATCTGAAATACACTGCGTGTGCGTGTGATGTTAAATGTTTGAACCAAGGTTAACGGTTAAAGTGTCAGAGAATGGGTGGTGATTTTTTGACGTCCTCCCATGATCTGAAGTGAGCGTGCGTGTTTGTGTTGGTGAAAGTTTAAGAAATGTACAACTGTCGGTTCAGCTCTCTGGTGCTCCCTGCTGGCAGTATCACTATACTGTCCTCATGTTTCACAAAAATAGTTTTGAGAGACGTTGTCAGTTTTTGTATGTTGCTTAAATCCTCCAAAGCGGTTGGCAGTAAACATCAGGTCACGGTACGCCACGGTAGGCCACGGAGTCAATGAGCTCGAGTTGAAAAAGAAAAGCTTACAGCACCTGGTATTCCCAGGCGGTCTCCCATCCAAGTACTAACCAGGCCCGACCCTGCTTAGCTTCCGAGATCAGACGAGATCGGGCGTGTTCAGGGTGGTATGGCCGTAAGCAATTAGTGCAGGCGCAAAACCAGGTTTTATACAGTAGCACATAAGGAGTGAGAAAGCTGCTGAGGCTCGACGTTACACTTTTACAAAAACAATCATTAGTTAGATATAAACGGCAGTAATTGATTCAGTAGGACTCCTTATCCATGTAAACGATCATTGTGACATCTGAATTCATTAATTATCTGAAATACACTGCGTGTGCGTGTGATGTTAAATGTTTGAACCAAGGTTAACGGTTAAAGTGTCAGAGAATGGGTGGTGATTTTTTGACGTCCTCCCATGATCTGAAGTGAGCGTGCGTGTTTGTGTTGGTGAAAGTTTAAGAAATGTACAACTGTCGGTTCAGCTCTCTGGTGCTCCCTGCTGGCAGTATCACTATACTGTCCTCATGTTTCACAAAAACTAGTTTTGAGAGACGTTGTCAGTTTTTGTATGTTGCTTAAATCCTCCAAAGCGGTTGGCAGTAAACATCAGGTCACGGTACGCCACGGTAGGCCACGGAGTCAATGAGCTCGAGTTGAAAAAGAAAAAGCTTACAGCACCTGGTATTCCCAGGCGGTCTCCCATCCAAGTACTAACCAGGCCCGACCCTGCTTAGCTTCCGAGATCAGACGAGATCGGGCGTGTTCAGGGTGGTATGGCCGTAAGCAATTAGTGCAGGCGCAAAACCAGGTTTTATACAGTAGCACATAAGGAGTGAGAAAGCTGCTGAGGCTCGACGTTACACTTTTACAAAAACAATCATTAGTTAGATATAAACGGCAGTAATTGATTCAGTAGGACTCCTTATCCATGTAAACGATCATTGTGACATCTGAATTCATTAATTATCTGAAATACACTGCGTGTGCGTGTGATGTTAAATGTTTGAACCAAGGTTAACGGTTAAAGTGTCAGAGAATGGGTGGTGATTTTTTGACGTCCTCCCATGATCTGAAGTGAGCGTGCGTGTTTGTGTTGGTGAAAGTTTAAGAAATGTACAACTGTCGGTTCAGCTCTCTGGTGCTCCCTGCTGGCAGTATCACTATACTGTCCTCATGTTTCACAAAAATAGTTTTGAGAGACGTTGTCAGTTTTTGTATGTTGCTTAAATCCTCCAAAGCGGTTGGCAGTAAACATCAGGTCACGGTACGCCACGGTAGGCCACGGAGGCAATGAGCTCGAGTTGAAAAAGAAATAGCTTACAGCACCTGGTATTCCCAGGCGGTCTCCCATCCAAGTACTAACCAGGCCCGACCCTGCTTAGCTTCCGAGATCAGACGAGATCGGGCGTGTTTTTTTTTTTTTTTTTTTTTTTTTTTTTTTTTTATTAAAATTCCGTATTTACAGTAATTTACAATCTTTTACGGTCATAACCAAACACAGTATGACACACAGAAGACATACAGACAGTTGATAATCACAAATGTACGCAACAATCATATAGAGAGGTTAACCCTAATCATACACAACAAACATTTGCGTCGGAGTGGTCTGCCAGGTCTTAACAAGCAGGAAAAACAATGCCCACACTACACACTAAATCCTAACGTCCCTGATTCCGTTACCATGACTAAAGTGCTGTTCCTAACAAAATACTTGTGAAAATCCTCCCCTTCCCATCATTCAGAACCTCCTTCACATTCCCAACCACATCCTCCTTTACAAGTATTGCCACACCACACGATCTTGCCGTCCCACAATTGACGAATAACAGTCCCCTCCATTTCTCCTTGATTTCTGGCATTTTAGCCTGTGTCCAGTTTGTTTCCTGCAGCACTAAAATATCGGATTTAAAATTGATTAACACCTCATCAAACTTCGCCATATTGTTAAGACCGTTGATATTAATTGATGTGAGTGTGACCATTGAAATCAAAAGACACAGAGTGGGTATTACTGTTAAAATCATTTTTTTTTTTTTACGTACCCCTTTCTTTTTCAAGTTCCTCTGTTCCTCATCGGAATCAACCCCTCTCCTGCGTCTGACCCTGGGCGCCCTCTCCCTACAAACACCCAACGCCTCATTCCCAGACTTATTCTCCCTCTCCCTTCCATCAGCCAGTGTGGGGGGGGAAATTATAGGCGCCATACCACGCCAATGAGACGCGTCGGCTGTAGCCTCAATAGTCACAGCACAAGACCCCCAGGCTGCATCTTCCTCTACTGTAGGCCACCCGGGCGCCTGTAAAGAGAGGAGCCCCGCTTGAGAGCTCCTGCCCCCCCCCAACCCTGTGCCCCCATCTCCCCCTGATGCCGGGGCCATTGACACAACCAAATCCACTTCTAGGCTAGCCCCCGTGCCATGTCCCGCCTCGTTCCCCAACTGTCCAGACCCCCGCGGCACCTTGGCTACGCCCTCCGCTGGTGTAGGGTGCCCAGATGCCGGTAGAGAGGAAAGCTCTCCTTGAGAGCTTTGCCCCCCGGGCAACCCCATGCCCCCCACACCCGGGTCCTTCAGCACAACCTGTAGCTGACTGTCCAAGACTGTCTCCCCGTCAGACAGCATCCCGTGCTCCATCTCCTCTTCCGCACTCTCTTCCCCTCCACTTTCCTCACTCTCCAACGATACAGCCCTTGAGTCTGGGTCAACTGAGAGGGCACCCCCTCCCACCTGCTCCTCCTTACACACACAATTTCCCTTTCTATTACCACACTCTCTGCATTTAATCACAGCCACACACTCCCTTGCATAGTGCCCCTGCTTCCCGCACTTCCGACAGAGGAAGTCAGGACAGTCCCTCACTATATGTCCAGGCTGGATGCACAATCTACACACCTTTAATTGTCTGTCATGGATGACTCGGAAATATTCAGCACCCTTTTCAGTGTCAAAACGTGTGGACCAAGGCAAGGACCGTACTTCCTTGTTAAACTTCACCTTAACAAACCGTGTACCCTCACATATGGTCATCCCAGGCCACTTCCTCCTTGCAATCGGCGAAACTGCCTCCACACCCCAGTCCGCAAGCTTCTTCAGAATCTCCTCATCCGTAATGTACACTGGTAGACTCATAAAGGACACCACCATCTCATCTGCAGTCAAGTCTTTTGCGACGACGCTGGTCCCCCTTATCCTAAAACCATCCAACAATCGCCTCTTCCCGTTGGGGTGATTCATCGTTACTTCATATTGGTTCAATGAGAGGTAGCGACATCCCAAGACCAATCCACATACACTCTGCATCGCCCTTAGCATCTCCATCATCGGGATTTTCTCCTCTCCCACAAGCTCCACAGCCACAGACAACTCCCTGCTGTAGCTCGGGCCACCATCCGCAACCTTGTCCTCCTTCTCTCTTGTTGCTCTCTCCGCAGTCACCGGTCTCCCGCCTAGTACGTCCTCCGATGTCCTCTTCGCCACACAACCACCATCCGTCACCGCAGCAGGAGCCGTGTTCCGTTCCATGCCGTCTTCTATTCGAGTTTTCGAAACCGCGTGAGACATCGAAAAAAAACCGAACTAAAGTATACTAATACTCCCCCAAACAGCAAGCTGTCGGGGGAATAAACGACTAGACGCAAAACTAACCAAAAAAAATCTATAAATACTTGATTTACCACCAAAAGAATCCTCGCTCCAACACCGTCCTCCTCTCACCACTCAAGCACACCAAACACTTCCTCAATGGGCGTATCACTTCCTCAATGGGCGTGTTCAGGGTGGTATGGCCGTAAGCAATTAGTGCAGGCGCAAAACCAGGTTTTATACAGTAGCACATAAGGAGTGAGAAAGCTGCTGAGGCTCGACGTTACACTTTTACAAAAACAATCATTAGTTAGATATAAACGGCAGTAATTGATTCAGTAGGACTCCTTATCCATGTAAACGATCATTGTGACATCTGAATTCATTAATTATCTGAAATACACTGCGTGTGCGTGTGATGTTAAATGTTTGAACCAAGGTTAACGGTTAAAGTGTCAGAGAATGGGTGGTGATTTTTTGACGTCCTCCCATGATCTGAAGTGAGCGTGCGTGTTTGTGTTGGTGAAAGTTTAAGAAATGTACAACTGTCGGTTCAGCTCTCTGGTGCTCCCTGCTGGCAGTATCACTATACTGTCCTCATGTTTCACAAAAATAGTTTTGAGAGACGTTGTCAGTTTTTGTATGTTGCTTAAATCCTCCAAAGCGGTTGGCAGTAAACATCAGGTCACGGTACGCCACGGTAGGCCACGGAGGCAATGAGCTCGAGTTGAAAAAGAAATAGCTTACAGCACCTAGTATTCCCAGGCGGTCTCCCATCCAAGTACTAACCAGGCCCGACCCTGCTTAACTTCCGACATCAAACGAGATCGGGCATGTTCAGGGTGGTATGGCCGTAAGCAATTAGTGCAGGCGCAAAACCAGGTTTTATACAGTAGCACATAAGGAGTGAGAAAGCTGCTGAGGCTCGACGTTACACTTTTACAAAAACAATCATTAGTTAGATATAAACGGCAGTAATTGATTCAGTAGGACTCCTTATCCATGTAAACGATCATTGTGACATCTGAGGGGTGTTCCACGAACGGAGGTTTAACAAACACTGAGTTAACGCTGAACTCTAGGTTGATTGACCCTGTGCCGACCAACCCAGAGTTTTCGGTTCCACAGCAGCGGTTATGCATTAGTTCAATCAACTCGGGGTTGGTTAACACAGGGTTGTGCGCGTCCACGCCAAACTTAAAAAGACGTGATGTATGGATCATGGAAACCCTGATCGATATGGCGAAACGGGCCGCTTATTTCAATGAAATGGAACCCCAGGTTCTCCTGGAGAGCTATGACGAGGAGAAGGACATTATCACAAGAAAAGGGAACGCTAAAACCTCTGGAACCCGGAGAACCAAAGCCTGGCAGCGGATCGCTGACCGCGTAAATGCGTTAGTTACACGTCAAAAGCATGATCCTTAATATTTGAGCCATGAATATATAAATATCCCAGTTAAGCATTCTTAAAGATCCTACCACATAACCCCTTTCTTCTAAAACAATATGTACTCCGATTGCTTCCAAGCGGTCAGAGAATCAAGTATAAAAATGAAGTATAAAAAACATACAAACTGGTAAGCTTTTCCCACCATCGTATTGGTATAAATTTAAATAAGCCATTTTTTTAAGCCAATCGTGAAAAGGCCGACAGTCGGCAGACTGGATCTGGCCCTCAAATTGTCTTGACCCCGGTGGAGGAGCTGTTAATAAACATAAATTCAGGGCGCCCTGGCATGGAGGGGGTACCTGGAGGTACCTACCACCTCAGAGAGTCATGGGCCATACCCCACACTGGTTGAATGTAGGTTTTTGTGTTTTCTTGTATTTTAGATTTTTTTTGCCTTCGAAGTAACACATGCAAACCGTGTGCTTGCCACAGCGCATACTATTCCAAATGTTTCTTTTTTGGTAACTGGGTAGAAAACCTAAAAGTGACAATTCATCAACTTCACAGATCAAGATGGATCAGTGCTTGTATGAAGCCGCCGGCTACGATCGAACATTCTCCAGTGGATGCAAGTCCGTTAGGACTATTTTATACTTTATGTTGTAAATGCCTCTCGGCATAGTACTCAGACAATATTGCTCTTTGTATGATAGGAGGCCGATACAAATCTTGGATGGGTCATCTGAAACGACTGTGATGTGCTCAGCATCTCCAGCATTATAGCCTAGATAAAACTACCATTTGAAAAAAACGGAGGGCTACGCAAATAGTCTGGAGTGAACTGAGGCCAGGTCCTCGATTGGTAGTGTTGGCTATGTAAGGCTATTTAAATATATTAAAGATTTGCGCGAGAATCTATATCTCTCCACTCCAGCAAAAAGTCATCCAATATGCCAAGATGTCGAGCCGTGGTCTTATCAATCGCTCCCGGTGGATTGCACGTATAATTTGCGCTCTGATATCAGCAGTTCTCTCATCAAAAGGGCATGCCATTGTGAACACATGAAATCTGCGGTGAACGCCGGTTGAAATACCCAAAACCGGGTTATGTTTCAAACTTAACCTGCGCAAAACCTGGTCCGACCAGGTTTGATTCAGAGCATATGTTGCTATAGCAACTAACATACCGTGATCCTTTTGGAACGGAAAACCTAGGGTTACAGCAAACCCTGGGTTAACTTACCCGGTTATGTGATAAAACCGGCTTTGTGGAACACCCCACTGAAGTGAGCGTGCGTGTTTGTGTTGGTGAAAGTTTAAGAAATGTACAACTGTCGGTTCAGCTCTCTGGTGCTCCCTGCTGGCAGTATCACTATACTGTCCTCATGTTTCACAAAAACAGTTTTGAGAGACGTTGTCAGTTTTTGTATGTTGCTTAAATCCTCCAAAGCGGTTGGCAGTAAACATCAGGTCACGGTACGCCACGGAGTCAATGAGCTCGAGTTGAAAAATAAAATGCTTACAGCACCTGGTATTCCCAGGCGGTCTCCCATCCAAGTACTAACCAGGCCCGACCCTGCATAGCTTCCGAGATCAGACGAGATCGGGCGTGTTCAGGGTGGTATGGCCGTAAGCAATTAGTGCAGGCGCAAAACCAGGTTTTATACAGTAGCACATAAGGAGTGAGAAAGCTGCTGAGGCTCGACGTTACACTCTTACAAAAACAATCATTAGTTAGATATAAACGGCAGTAATTGATTCAGTAGGACTCCTTATCCATGTAAACGATCATTGTGACATCTGAATTCATTAATTATCTGAAATACACTGCGTGTGCGTGTGATGTTAAATGTTTGAACCAAGGTTAACGGTTAAAGTGTCAGAGAATGGGTGGTGATTTTTTGACGTCCTCCCATGATCTGAAGTGAGCGTGCGTGTTTGTGTTGGTGAAAGTTTAATAAATGTACAACTGTCGGTTCAGCTCTCTGGTGCTCCCTGCTGGCAGTATCACTATACTGTCCTCATGTTTCACAAAAATAGTTTTGAGAGACGTTGTCAGTTTTTGTATGTTGCTTAAATCCTCCAAAGCGGTTGGCAGTAAACATCAGGTCACGGTACGCCACGGTAGGCCACGGAGTCAATGAGCTCGAGTTGAAAAAGAAAAAGCTTACAGCACCTGGTATTCCCAGGCGGTCTCCCATCCAAGTACTAACCAGGCCCGACCCTGCTTAGCTTCCGAGATTCAGACGAGATCGGGCGTGTTTCAGGGTGTAATATAGTTTTACAATTAAAATTCCGTATTTACAGTAATTTACAATCTTTTACGGTCATAACCAAACACAGTATGACACACAGAAGACATACAGACAGTTGATAATCACAAATGTACGCAACAATCATATAGAGAGGTTAACCCTAATCATACACAACAAACATTTGCGTCGGAGTGGTCTGCCAGGTCTTAACAAGCAGGAAAAACAATGCCCACACTACACACTAAATCCTAACGTCCCTGATTCCGTTACCATGACTAAAGTGCTGTTCCTAACAAAATACTTGTGAAAATCCTCCCCTTCCCATCATTCAGAACCTCCTTCACATTCCCAACCACATCCTCCTTTACAAGTATTGCCACACCACACGTTCTTGCCGTCCCACAATTGACGAATAACAGTCCCCTCCATTTCTCCTTGATTTCTGGCATTTTAGCCTGTGTCCAGTTTGTTTCCTGCAGCACTAAAATATCGGATTTAAAATTGATTAACACCTCATCAAACTTCGCCATATTGTTAAGACCGTTGATATTAATTGATGTGAGTGTGACCATTGAAATCAAAAGACACAGAGTGGGTATTACTGTTAAAATCATTTTTTTTTTTTTACGTACCCCTTTCTTTTTCAAGTTCCTCTGTTCCTCATCGGAATCAACCCCTCTCCTGCGTCTGACCCTGGGCGCCCTCTCCCTACAAACACCCAACGCCTCATTCCCAGACTTATTCTCCCTCTCCCTTCCATCAGCCAGTGTGGGGGGGGAAATTATAGGCGCCATACCACGCCAATGAGACGCGTCGGCTGTAGCCTCAATAGTCACAGCACAAGACCCCCAGGCTGCATCTTCCTCTACTGTAGGCCACCCGGGCGCCTGTAAAGAGAGGAGCCCCGCTTGAGAGCTCCTGCCCCCCCCCAACCCTGTGCCCCCATCTCCCCCTGATGCCGGGGCCATTGACACAACCAAATCCACTTCTAGGCTAGCCCCCGTGCCATGTCCCGCCTCGTTCCCCAACTGTCCAGACCCCCGCGGCACCTTGGCTACGCCCTCCGCTGGTGTAGGGTGCCCAGATGCCGGTAGAGAGGAAAGCTCTCCTTGAGAGCTTTGCCCCCCGGGCAACCCCATGCCCCCCACACCCGGGTCCTTCAGCACAACCTGTAGCTGACTGTCCAAGACTGTCTCCCCGTCAGACAGCTCCCCGTGCTCCATCTCCTCTTCCGCACTCTCTTCCCCTCCACTTTCCTCACTCTCCAACGATACAGCCCTTGAGTCTGGGTCAACTGAGAGGGCACCCCCTCCCACCTGCTCCTCCTTACACACACAATTTCCCTTTCTATTACCACACTCTCTGCATTTAATCACAGCCACACACTCCCTTGCATAGTGCCCCTGCTTCCCGCACTTCCGACAGAGGAAGTCAGGACAGTCCCTCACTATATGTCCAGGCTGGATGCACAATCTACACACCTTTAATTGTCTGTCATGGATGACTCGGAAATATTCAGCACCCTTTTCAGTGTCAAAACGTGTGGACCAAGGCAAGGACCGTACTTCCTTGTTAAACTTCACCTTAACAAACCGTGTACCCTCACATATGGTCATCCCAGGCCACTTCCTCCTTGCAATCGGC
Source organism: Gadus chalcogrammus (assembly GCF_026213295.1). Lineage (NCBI taxonomy): Eukaryota > Metazoa > Chordata > Actinopteri > Gadiformes > Gadidae > Gadus > Gadus chalcogrammus. The sequence goes on along the minus strand of NC_079423.1, from coordinate 10,515,123 downwards.
GAAACTGCCTCCACACCCCAGTCCGCAAGCTTCTTCAGAATCTCCTCATCCGTAATGTACACTGGTAGACTCATAAAGGACACCACCATCTCATCTGCAGTCAAGTCTTTTGCGACGACGCTGGTCCCCCTTATCCTAAAACCATCCAACAATCGCCTCTTCCCGTTGGGGTGATTCATCGTTACTTCATATTGGTTCAATGAGAGGTAGCGACATCCCAAGACCAATCCACATACACTCTGCATCGCCCTTAGCATCTCCATCATCGGGATTTTCTCCTCTCCCACAAGCTCCACAGCCACAGACAACTCCCTGCTGTAGCTCGGGCCACCATCCGCAACCTTGTCCTCCTTCTCTCTTGTTGCTCTCTCCGCAGTCACCGGTCTCCCGCCTAGTACGTCCTCCGATGTCCTCTTCGCCACACAACCACCATCCGTCACCGCAGCAGGAGCCGTGTTCCGTTCCATGCCGTCTTCTATTCGAGTTTTCGAAACCGCGTGAGACATCGAAAAAAAACCGAACTAAAGTATACTAATACTCCCCCAAACAGCAAGCTGTCGGGGGAATAAACGACTAGACGCAAAACTAACCAAAAAAATATCTATAAATACTTGATTTACCACCAAAAGAATCCTCGCTCCAACACCGTCCTCCTCTCACCACTCAAGCACACCAAACACTTCCTCAATGGGCGTATCACTTCCTCAATGGGCGTGTTCAGGGTGGTATGGCCGTAAGCAATTAGTGCAGGCGCAAAACCAGGTTTTATACAGTAGCACATAAGGAGTGAGAAAGCTGCTGAGGCTCGACGTTACACTTTTACAAAAACAATCATTAGTTAGATATAAACGGCAGTAATTGATTCAGTAGGACTCCTTATCCATGTAAACGATCATTGTGACATCTGAATTCATTAATTATCTGAAATACACTGCGTGTGCGTGTGATGTTAAATGTTTGAACCAAGGTTAACGGTTAAAGTGTCAGAGAATGGGTGGTGATTTTTTGACGTCCTCCCATGATCTGAAGTGAGCGTGCGTGTTTGTGTTGGTGAAAGTTTAAGAAATGTACAACTGTCGGTTCAGCTCTCTGGTGCTCCCTGCTGGCAGTATCACTATACTGTCCTCATGTTTCACAAAAATAGTTTTGAGAGACGTTGTCAGTTTTTGTATGTTGCTTAAATCCTCCAAAGCGGTTGGCAGTAAACATCAGGTCACGGTACGCCACGGTAGGCCACGGAGGCAATGAGCTCGAGTTGAAAAAGAAAAAGCTTACAGCACCTGGTATTCCCAGGCGGTCTCCCATCCAAGTACTAACCAGGCCCGACCCTGCTTAGCTTCCGAGATCAGACGAGATCGGGCGTGTTCAGGGTGGTATGGCCGTAAGCAATTAGTGCAGGCGCAAAACCAGGTTTTATACAGTAGCACATAAGGAGTGAGAAAGCTGCTGAGGCTCGACGTTACACTTTTACAAAAACAATCATTAGTTAGATATAAACGGCAGTAATTGATTCAGTAGGACTCCTTATCCATGTAAACGATCATTGTGACATCTGAATTCATTAATTATCTGAAATACACTGCGTGTGCGTGTGATGTTAAATGTTTGAACCAAGGTTAACGGTTAAAGTGTCAGAGAATGGGTGGTGATTTTTTGACGTCCTCCCATGATCTGAAGTGAGCGTGCGTGTTTGTGTTGGTGAAAGTTTAAGAAATGTACAACTGTCGGTTCAGCTCTCTGGTGCTCCCTGCTGGCAGTATCACTATACTGTCCTCATGTTTCACAAAAATAGTTTTGAGAGACGTTGTCAGTTTTTGTATGTTGCTTAAATCCTCCAAAGCGGTTGGCAGTAAACATCAGGTCACGGTACGCCACGGTAGGCCACGGAGTCAATGAGCTCGAGTTGAAAAAGAAAAAGCTTACAGCACCTGGTATTCCCAGGCGGTCTCCCATCCAAGTACTAACCAGGCCCGACCCTGCTTAGCTTCCGAGATCAGACGAGATCGGGCGTGTTCAGGGTGGTATGGCCGTAAGCAATTAGTGCAGGCGCAAAACCAGGTTTTATACAGTAGCACATAAGGAGTGAGAAAGCTGCTGAGGCTCGACGTTACACTCTTACAAAAACAATCATTAGTTAGATATAAACGGCAGTAATTGATTCAGTAGGACTCCTTATCCATGTAAACGATCATTGTGACATCTGAATTCATTAATTATCTGAAATACACTGCGTGTGCGTGTGATGTTAAATGTTTGAACCAAGGTTAACGGTTAAAGTGTCAGAGAATGGGTGGTGATTTTTTGACGTCCTCCCATGATCTGAAGTGAGCGTGCGTGTTTGTGTTGGTGAAAGTTTAAGAAATGTACAACTGTCGGTTCAGCTCTCTGGTGCTCCCTGCTGGCAGTATCACTATACTGTCCTCATGTTTCACAAAAATAGTTTTGAGAGACGTTGTCAGTTTTTGTATGTTGCTTAAATCCTCCAAAGCGGTTGGCAGTAAACATCAGGTCACGGTACGCCACGGTAGGCCACGGAGTCAATGAGCTCGAGTTGAAAAAGAAAAAGCTTACAGCACCTGGTATTCCCAGGCGGTCTCCCATCCAAGTACTAACCAGGCCCGACCCTGCTTAGCTTCCGAGATCAGACGAGATCGGGCGTGTTCAGGGTGGTATGGCCGTAAGCAATTAGTGCAGGCGCAAAACCAGGTTTTATACAGTAGCACATAAGGAGTGAGAAAGCTGCTGAGGCTCGACGTTACACTTTTACAAAAACAATCATTAGTTAGATATAAACGGCAGTAATTGATTCAGTAGGACTCCTTATCCATGTAAACGATCATTGTGACATCTGAATTCATTAATTATCTGAAATACACTGCGTGTGCGTGTGATGTTAAATGTTTGAACCAAGGTTAACGGTTAAAGTGTCAGAGAATGGGTGGTGATTTTTTGACGTCCTCCCATGATCTGAAGTGAGCGTGCGTGTTTGTGTTGGTGAAAGTTTAAGAAATGTACAACTGTCGGTTCAGCTCTCTGGTGCTCCCTGCTGGCAGTATCACTATACTGTCCTCATGTTTCACAAAAATAGTTTTGAGAGACGTTGTCAGTTTTTGTATGTTGCTTAAATCCTCCAAAGCGGTTGGCAGTAAACATCAGGTCACGGTACGCCACGGTAGGCCACGGAGTCAATGAGCTCGAGTTGAAAAAGAAAAAGCTTACAGCACCTGGTATTCCCAGGCGGTCTCCCATCCAAGTACTAACCAGGCCCGACCCTGCTTAGCTTCCGAGATCAGACGAGATCGGGCGTGTTCAGGGTGGTATGGCCGTAAGCAATTAGTGCAGGCGCAAAACCAGGTTTTATACAGTAGCACATAAGGAGTGAGAAAGCTGCTGAGGCTCGACGTTACACTTTTACAAAAACAATCATTAGTTAGATATAAACGGCAGTAATTGATTCAGTAGGACTCCTTATCCATGTAAACGATCATTGTGACATCTGAATTCATTAATTATCTGAAATACACTGCGTGTGCGTGTGATGTTAAATGTTTGAACCAAGGTTAACGGTTAAAGTGTCAGAGAATGGGTGGTGATTTTTTGACGTCCTCCCATGATCTGAAGTGAGCGTGCGTGTTTGTGTTGGTGAAAGTTTAAGAAATGTACAACTGTCGGTTCAGCTCTCTGGTGCTCCCTGCTGGCAGTATCACTATACTGTCCTCATGTTTCACAAAAATAGTTTTGAGAGACGTTGTCAGTTTTTGTATGTTGCTTAAATCCTCCAAAGCGGTTGGCAGTAAACATCAGGTCACGGTACGCCACGGAGTCAATGAGCTCGAGTTGAAAAAGAAAAAGCTTACAGCACCTGGTATTCCCAGGCGGTCTCCCATCCAAGTACTAACCAGGCCCGACCCTGCTTAGCTTCCGAGATCAGACGAGATCGGGCGTGTTCAGGGTGGTATGGCCGTAAGCAATTAGTGCAGGCGCAAAACCAGGTTTTATACAGTAGCACATAAGGAGTGAGAAAGCTGCTGAGGCTCGACGTTACACTTTTACAAAAACAATCATTAGTTAGATATAAACGGCAGTAATTGATTCAGTAGGACTCCTTATCCATGTAAACGATCATTGTGACATCTGAATTCATTAATTATCTGAAATACACTGCGTGTGCGTGTGATGTTAAATGTTTGAACCAAGGTTAACGGTTAAAGTGTCAGAGAATGGGTGGTGATTTTTTGACGTCCTCCCATGATCTGAAGTGAGCGTGCGTGTTTGTGTTGGTGAAAGTTTAAGAAATGTACAACTGTCGGTTCAGCTCTCTGGTGCTCCCTGCTGGCAGTATCACTATACTGTCCTCATGTTTCACAAAAATAGTTTTGAGAGACGTTGTCAGTTTTTGTATGTTGCTTAAATCCTCCAAAGCGGTTGGCAGTAAACATCAGGTCACGGTACGCCACGGTAGGCCACGGAGGCAATGAGCTCGAGTTGAAAAAGAAAAAGCTTACAGCACCTGGTATTCCCAGGCGGTCTCCCATCCAAGTACTAACCAGGCCCGACCCTGCTTAGCTTCCGAGATCAGACGAGATCGGGCGTGTTCAGGGTGGTATGGCCGTAAGCAATTAGTGCAGGCGCAAAACCAGGTTTTATACAGTAGCACATAAGGAGTGAGAAAGCTGCTGAGGCTCGACGTTACACTCTTACAAAAACAATCATTAGTTAGATATAAACGGCAGTAATTGATTCAGTAGGACTCCTTATCCATGTAAACGATCATTGTGACATCTGAATTCATTAATTATCTGAAATACACTGCGTGTGCGTGTGATGTTAAATGTTTGAACCAAGGTTAACGGTTAAAGTGTCAGAGAATGGGTGGTGATTTTTTGACGTCCTCCCATGATCTGAAGTGAGCGTGCGTGTTTGTGTTGGTGAAAGTTTAAGAAATGTACAACTGTCGGTTCAGCTCTCTGGTGCTCCCTGCTGGCAGTATCACTATACTGTCCTCATGTTTCACAAAAATAGTTTTGAGAGACGTTGTCAGTTTTTGTATGTTGCTTAAATCCTCCAAAGCGGTTGGCAGTAAACATCAGGTCACGGTACGCCACGGAGTCAATGAGCTCGAGTTGAAAAAGAAAAGCTTACAGCACCTGGTATTCCCAGGCGGTCTCCCATCCAAGTACTAACCAGGCCCGACCCTGCTTAGCTTCCGAGATCAGACGAGATCGGGCGTGTTCAGGGTGGTATGGCCGTAAGCAAATTAGTGCAGGCGCAAAACCAGGTTTTATACAGTAGCACATAAGGAGTGAGAAAGCTGCTGAGGCTCGACGTTACACTTTTACAAAAACAATCATTAGTTAGATATAAACGGCAGTAATTGATTCAGTAGGACTCCTTATCCATGTAAACGATCATTGTGACATCTGAATTCATTAATTATCTGAAATACACTGCGTGTGCGTGTGATGTTAAATGTTTGAACCAAGGTTAACGGTTAAAGTGTCAGAGAATGGGTGGTGATTTTTTGACGTCCTCCCATGATCTGAAGTGAGCGTGCGTGTTTGTGTTGGTGAAAGTTTAAGAAATGTACAACTGTCGGTTCAGCTCTCTGGTGCTCCCTGCTGGCAGTATCACTATACTGTCCTCATGTTTCACAAAAATAGTTTTGAGAGACGTTGTCAGTTTTTGTATGTTGCTTAAATCCTCCAAAGCGGTTGGCAGTAAACATCAGGTCACGGTACGCCACGGTAGGCCACGGAGTCAATGAGCTCGAGTTGAAAAAGAAAAAGCTTACAGCACCTGGTATTCCCAGGCGGTCTCCCATCCAAGTACTAACCAGGCCCGACCCTGCTTAGCTTCCGAGATCAGACGAGATCGGGCGTGTTCAGGGTGGTATGGCCGTAAGCAATTAGTGCAGGCGCAAAACCAGGTTTTATACAGTAGCACATAAGGAGTGAGAAAGCTGCTGAGGCTCGACGTTACACTCTTACAAAAACAATCATTAGTTAGATATAAACGGCAGTAATTGATTCAGTAGGACTCCTTATCCATGTAAACGATCATTGTGACATCTGAATTCATTAATTATCTGAAATACACTGCGTGTGCGTGTGATGTTAAATGTTTGAACCAAGGTTAACGGTTAAAGTGTCAGAGAATGGGTGGTGATTTTTTGACGTCCTCCCATGATCTGAAGTGAGCGTGCGTGTTTGTGTTGGTGAAAGTTTAAGAAATGTACAACTGTCGGTTCAGCTCTCTGGTGCTCCCTGCTGGCAGTATCACTATACTGTCCTCATGTTTCACAAAAATAGTTTTGAGAGACGTTGTCAGTTTTTGTATGTTGCTTAAATCCTCCAAAGCGGTTGGCAGTAAACATCAGGTCACGGTACGCCACGGTAGGCCACGGAGTCAATGAGCTCGAGTTGAAAAAGAAAAGCTTACAGCACCTGGTATTCCCAGGCGGTCTCCCATCCAAGTACTAACCAGGCCCGACCCTGCTTAGCTTCCGAGATCAGACGAGATCGGGCGTGTTCAGGGTGGTATGGCCGTAAGCAATTAGTGCAGGCGCAAAACCAGGTTTTATACAGTAGCACATAAGGAGTGAGAAAGCTGCTGAGGCTCGACGTTACACTTTTACAAAAACAATCATTAGTTAGATATAAACGGCAGTAATTGATTCAGTAGGACTCCTTATCCATGTAAACGATCATTGTGACATCTGAATTCATTAATTATCTGAAATACACTGCGTGTGCGTGTGATGTTAAATGTTTGAACCAAGGTTAACGGTTAAAGTGTCAGAGAATGGGTGGTGATTTTTTGACGTCCTCCCATGATCTGAAGTGAGCGTGCGTGTTTGTGTTGGTGAAAGTTTAAGAAATGTACAACTGTCGGTTCAGCTCTCTGGTGCTCCCTGCTGGCAGTATCACTATACTGTCCTCATGTTTCACAAAAATAGTTTTGAGAGACGTTGTCAGTTTTTGTATGTTGCTTAAATCCTCCAAAGCGGTTGGCAGTAAACATCAGGTCACGGTACGCCACGGTAGGCCACGGAGGCAATGAGCTCGAGTTGAAAAAGAAAAATGCTTACAGCACCTGGTATTCCCAGGCGGTCTCCCATCCAAGTACTAACCAGGCCCGACCCTGCTTAGCTTCCGAGATCAGACGAGATCGGGCGTGTTCAGGGTGGTATGGCCGTAAGCAATTAGTGCAGGCGCAAAACCAGGTTTTATACAGTAGCACATAAGGAGTGAGAAAGCTGCTGAGGCTCGACGTTACACTCTTACAAAAACAATCATTAGTTAGATATAAACGGCAGTAATTGATTCAGTAGGACTCCTTATCCATGTAAACGATCATTGTGACATCTGAATTCATTAATTATCTGAAATACACTGCGTGTGCGTGTGATGTTAAATGTTTGAACCAAGGTTAACGGTTAAAGTGTCAGAGAATGGGTGGTGATTTTTTGACGTCCTCCCATGATCTGAAGTGAGCGTGCGTGTTTGTGTTGGTGAAAGTTTAAGAAATGTACAACTGTCGGTTCAGCTCTCTGGTGCTCCCTGCTGGCAGTATCACTATACTGTCCTCATGTTTCACAAAAATAGTTTTGAGAGACGTTGTCAGTTTTTGTATGTTGCTTAAATCCTCCAAAGCGGTTGGCAGTAAACATCAGGTCACGGTACGCCACGGAGTCAATGAGCTCGAGTTGAAAAAGAAAATGCTTACAGCACCTGGTATTCCCAGGCGGTCTCCCATCCAAGTACTAACCAGGCCCGACCCTGCTTAGCTTCCGAGATCAGACGAGATCGGGCGTGTTCAGGGTGGTATGGCCGTAAGCAATTAGTGCAGGCGCAAAACCAGGTTTTATACAGTAGCACATAAGGAGTGAGAAAGCTGCTGAGGCTCGACGTTACACTCTTACAAAAACAATCATTAGTTAGATATAAACGGCAGTAATTGATTCAGTAGGACTCCTTATCCATGTAAACGATCATTGTGACATCTGAATTCATTAATTATCTGAAATACACTGCGTGTGCGTGTGATGTTAAATGTTTGAACCAAGGTTAACGGTTAAAGTGTCAGAGAATGGGTGGTGATTTTTTGACGTCCTCCCATGATCTGAAGTGAGCGTGCGTGTTTGTGTTGGTGAAAGTTTAAGAAATGTACAACTGTCGGTTCAGCTCTCTGGTGCTCCCTGCTGGCAGTATCACTATACTGTCCTCATGTTTCACAAAAATAGTTTTGAGAGACGTTGTCAGTTTTTGTATGTTGCTTAAATCCTCCAAAGCGGTTGGCAGTAAACATCAGGTCACGGTACGCCACGGTAGGCCACGGAGTCAATGAGCTCGAGTTGAAAAAGAAAATGCTTACAGCACCTGGTATTCCCAGGCGGTCTCCCATCCAAGTACTAACCAGGCCCGACCCTGCTTAGCTTCCGAGATCAGACGAGATCGGCGTGTTCAGGGTGGTATGGCCGTAAGCAATAGTGCAGGCGCAAAACCAGGTTTTATACAGTAGCACATAAGGAGTGAGAAAGCTGCTGAGGCTCGACGTTACACTTTTACAAAAACAATCATTAGTTAGATATAAACGGCAGTAATTGATTCAGTAGGACTCCTTATCCATGTAAACGATCATTGTGACATCTGAATTCATTAATTATCTGAAATACACTGCGTGTGCGTGTGATGTTAAATGTTTGAACCAAGGTTAACGGTTAAAGTGTCAGAGAATGGGTGGTGATTTTTTGACGTCCTCCCATGATCTGAAGTGAGCGTGCGTGTTTGTGTTGGTGAAAGTTTAAGAAATGTACAACTGTCGGTTCAGCTCTCTGGTGCTCCCTGCTGGCAGTATCACTATACTGTCCTCATGTTTCACAAAAATAGTTTTGAGAGACGTTGTCAGTTTTTGTATGTTGCTTAAATCCTCCAAAGCGGTTGGCAGTAAACATCAGGTCACGGTACGCCACGGAGTCAATGAGCTCGAGTTGAAAAAGAAAAAGCTTACAGCACCTGGTATTCCCAGGCGGTCTCCCATCCAAGTACTAACCAGGCCCGACCCTGCTTAGCTTCCGAGATCAGACGAGATCGGGCGTGTTCAGGGTGGTATGGCCGTAAGCAATTAGTGCAGGCGCAAAACCAGGTTTTATACAGTAGCACATAAGGAGTGAGAAAGCTGCTGAGGCTCGACGTTACACTCTTACAAAAACAATCATTAGTTAGATATAAACGGCAGTAATTGATTCAGTAGGACTCCTTATCCATGTAAACGATCATTGTGACATCTGAATTCATTAATTATCTGAAATACACTGCGTGTGCGTGTGATGTTAAATGTTTGAACCAAGGTTAACGGTTAAAGTGTCAGAGAATGGGTGGTGATTTTTTGACGTCCTCCCATGATCTGAAGTGAGCGTGCGTGTTTGTGTTGGTGAAAGTTTAAGAAATGTACAACTGTCGGTTCAGCTCTCTGGTGCTCCCTGCTGGCAGTATCACTATACTGTCCTCATGTTTCACAAAAATAGTTTTGAGAGACGTTGTCAGTTTTTGTATGTTGCTTAAATCCTCCAAAGCGGTTGGCAGTAAACATCAGGTCACGGTACGCCACGGTAGGCCACGGAGTCAATGAGCTCGAGTTGAAAAAGAAAAGCTTACAGCACCTGGTATTCCCAGGCGGTCTCCCATCCAAGTACTAACCAGGCCCGACCCTGCTTAGCTTCCGAGATCAGACGAGATCGGGCGTGTTCAGGGTGGTATGGCCGTAAGCAATTAGTGCAGGCGCAAAACCAGGTTTTATACAGTAGCACATAAGGAGTGAGAAAGCTGCTGAGGCTCGACGTTACACTTTTACAAAAACAATCATTAGTTAGATATAAACGGCAGTAATTGATTCAGTAGGACTCCTTATCCATGTAAACGATCATTGTGACATCTGAATTCATTAATTATCTGAAATACACTGCGTGTGCGTGTGATGTTAAATGTTTGAACCAAGGTTAACGGTTAAAGTGTCAGAGAATGGGTGGTGATTTTTTGACGTCCTCCCATGATCTGAAGTGAGCGTGCGTGTTTGTGTTGGTGAAAGTTTAAGAAATGTACAACTGTCGGTTCAGCTCTCTGGTGCTCCCTGCTGGCAGTATCACTATACTGTCCTCATGTTTCACAAAAATAGTTTTGAGAGACGTTGTCAGTTTTTGTATGTTGCTTAAATCCTCCAAAGCGGTTGGCAGTAAACATCAGGTCACGGTACGCCACGGTAGCCACGGAGGCAATGAGCTCGAGTTGAAAAAGAAAAGCTTACAGCACCTGGTATTCCCAGGCGGTCTCCCATCCAAGTACTAACCAGGCCCGACCCTGCTTAGCTTCCGAGATCAGACGAGATCGGGCGTGTTCAGGGTGGTATGGCCGTAAGCAATTAGTGCAGGCGCAAAACCAGGTTTTATACAGTAGCACATAAGGAGTGAGAAAGCTGCTGAGGCTCGACGTTACACTTTTACAAAAACAATCATTAGTTAGATATAAACGGCAGTAATTGATTCAGTAGGACTCCTTATCCATGTAAACGATCATTGTGACATCTGAATTCATTAATTATCTGAAATACACTGCGTGTGCGTGTGATGTTAAATGTTTGAACCAAGGTTAACGGTTAAAGTGTCAGAGAATGGGTGGTGATTTTTTGACGTCCTCCCATGATCTGAAGTGAGCGTGCGTGTTTGTGTTGGTGAAAGTTTAAGAAATGTACAACTGTCGGTTCAGCTCTCTGGTGCTCCCTGCTGGCAGTATCACTATACTGTCCTCATGTTTCACAAAAATAGTTTTGAGAGACGTTGTCAGTTTTTGTATGTTGCTTAAATCCTCCAAAGCGGTTGGCAGTAAACATCAGGTCACGGTACGCCACGGTAGGCCACGGAGGCAATGAGCTCGAGTTGAAAAAGAAAAAGCTTACAGCACCTGGTATTCCCAGGCGGTCTCCCATCCAAGTACTAACCAGGCCCGACCCTGCTTAGCTTCCGAGATCAGACGAGATCGGGCGTGTTCAGGGTGGTATGGCCGTAAGCAATTAGTGCAGGCGCAAAACCAGGTTTTATACAGTAGCACATAAGGAGTGAGAAAGCTGCTGAGGCTCGACGTTACACTTTTACAAAAACAATCATTAGTTAGATATAAACGGCAGTAATTGATTCAGTAGGACTCCTTATCCATGTAAACGATCATTGTGACATCTGAATTCATTAATTATCTGAAATACACTGCGTGTGCGTGTGATGTTAAATGTTTGAACCAAGGTTAACGGTTAAAGTGTCAGAGAATGGGTGGTGATTTTTTGACGTCCTCCCATGATCTGAAGTGAGCGTGCGTGTTTGTGTTGGTGAAAGTTTAAGAAATGTACAACTGTCGGTTCAGCTCTCTGGTGCTCCCTGCTGGCAGTATCACTATACTGTCCTCATGTTTCACAAAAATAGTTTTGAGAGACGTTGTCAGTTTTTGTATGTTGCTTAAATCCTCCAAAGCGGTTGGCAGTAAACATCAGGTCACGGTACGCCACGGAGTCAATGAGCTCGAGTTGAAAAAGAAAAAGCTTACAGCACCTGGTATTCCCAGGCGGTCTCCCATCCAAGTACTAACCAGGCCCGACCCTGCTTAGCTTCCGAGATCAGACGAGATCGGGCGTGTTCAGGGTGGTATGGCCGTAAGCAATTAGTGCAGGCGCAAAACCAGGTTTTATACAGTAGCACATAAGGAGT
>NC_079423.1:10453051-10500774 GCF_026213295.1 Gadus chalcogrammus | reverse complement strand
TAAATCCTCACAAAGCGGTTGGCAGTAAACATCAGGTCACGGTACGCCACGGTAGGCCACGGAGTCAATGAGCTCGAGTTGAAAAAGAAAAAGCTTACAGCACCTGGTATACCCAGGCGGTCTCCCATCCAAGTACCAACCAGGCCGACCCTTCTTAGCTTCCGAGATCAGACGAGATCGGGCGTGTTCAGGGAGGTATGGCCGTAAGCAATTAGTGCAGGCGCAAAACCAGGTTTATACAGTAGCACATAAGGAGTGAGAAAGCTGCTGAGGCTCTGACGTTACACTTTTACAAAAACAATCATTAGTTAGATATAAACGGCAGTAATTGATTCAGTAGGACTCCTTATCCATGTAAACGATCATTGTGACATCTGAATTCATTAATTATCTGAAATACACTGCGTGTGCGTGTGATGTTAAATGTTTGAACCAAGGTTAACGGTTAAAGTGTCAGAGAATGGGTGGTGATTTTTTGACGTCCTCCCATGATCTGAAGTAAGCGTGCGTGTTTGTGTTGGGTGAAAGTTTAAGAAATGTACAACTGTCGGTTCAGCTCTCTGGTGCTCCCTGCTGGCAGTATCACTATACTGTCCTCATGTTTCACAAAATAGTTTTGAGAGACGTTGTCAGTTTTTGTATGTTGCTTAAATCCTCCAAAGCGGTTGGCAGTAAACATCAGGTCACGGTACGCCACGGTAGGCCACGGAGTCAATGAGCTCGAGTTGAAAAAGAAAAAAGCTTACAGCGCCTGGTATTCCCAGGCGGTCTCCCATCCAAGTACTAACCAGCCCCGACCCTGCTTAGCTTCCGAGATCAGACGAGATCGGGCGTGTTCAGGGTGGTATGGCCGTAAGCAATTAGTGCAGGCGCAAAACCAGGTTTTATACAGTAGGAGTGAGAAAGCTGCTGAGGCTCGACGTTACACTTTTACAAAAACAATCATTAGTTAGATATAAACGGCAGGAATTGATTCAGTAGGACTCCTTATCCATGTAAACGATCATTGTGACATCTGAATTCATTAATTATCTGAAATACACTGCGTGTGCGTGCGATGTTAAATGTTTGAACCAAGGTTAACGGTTAAAGTGTCAGAGAATGGGTGGTGATTTTTTGACGTCCTCCCATGATCTGAAGTGAGCGTGCGTGTTTGTGTTGGTGAAAGTTTAAGAAATGTACAACTGTCGGTTCAGCTCTCTGGTGCTCCCTGCTGGCAGTATCACTATACTGTCCTCATGTTTCACAAAAATAGTTTTGAGAGACGTTGTCAGTTTTTGTATGTTGCTTAAATCCTCCAAAGCGGTTGGCAGTAAACATCAGGTCACGGTACGCCACGGGAGTCAATGAGCTCGAGTTGAAAAATAAAAAGCTTACAGCACCTGGTATTCCCAGGCGGTCTCCCATCCAAGTACTAACCAGGCCCGACCCTGCTTAGTTTCCGAGATCAGACGAGATCGGGCGTGTTCAGGGTGGTATGGCCGTAAGCAAATAGTGCAGGCGCAAAACCAGGTTTTATACAGTAGCACATAAGGAGTGAGAAAGCTGCTGAGGCTCGACGTTACACTCTTACAAAAACAATCATTAGTTAGATATAAACGGCAGTAATTGATTCAGTAGGACTCCTTATCCATGTAAACGATCATTGTGACATCTGAATTCATTAATTATCTGAAATACACTGCGTGTGCGTGTGATGTTAAATGTTTGAACCAAGGTTAACGGTTAAAGTGTCAGAGAATGGGTGGTGATTTTTTGACGTCCTCCCATGATCTGAAGTGAGCGTGCGTGTTTGTGTTGGTGAAAGTTTAAGAAATGTACAACTGTCGGTTCAGCTCTCTGGTGCTCCCTGCTGGCAGTATCACTATACTGTCCTCATGTTTCACAAAAATAGTTTTGAGAGACGTTGTCAGTTTTTGTATGTTGCTTAAATCCTCCAAAGCGGTTGGCAGTAAACATCAGGTCACGGTACGCCACGGTAGGCCACGGAGTCAATGAGCTCGAGTTGAAAAAGAAAAAGCTTACAGCACCTGGTATACCCAGGCGGTCTCCCATCCAAGTACTAACCAGGCCCGACCCTGCTTAGCTTCCGAGATCAGACGAGATCGGGCGTGTTCAGGGAGGTATGGCCGTAAGCAATTAGTGCAGGCGCAAAACCAGGTTTTATACAGTAGCACATAAGGAGTGAGAAAGCTGCTGAGGCTCGACGTTACACTTTTACAAAAACAATCATTAGTTAGATATAAACGGCAGTAATTGATTCAGTAGGACTCCTTATCCATGTAAACGATCATTGTGACATCTGAATTCATTAATTATCTGAAATACACTGCGTGTGCGTGTGATGTTAAATGTTTGAACCAAGGTTAACGGTTAAAGTGTCAGAGAATGGGTGGTGATTTTTTGACGTCCTCCCATGATCTGAAGTAAGCGTGCGTGTTTGTGTTGGTGAAAGTTTAAGAAATGTACAACTGTCGGTTCAGCTCTCTGGTGCTCCCTGCTGGCAGTATCACTATACTGTCCTCATGTTTCACAAAAATAGTTTTGAGAGACGTTGTCAGTTTTTGTATGTTGCTTAAATCCTCCAAAGCGGTTGGCAGTAAACATCAGGTCACGGTACGCCACGGTAGGCCACGGAGTCAATGAGCTCGAGTTGAAAAAGAAAAAGCTTACAGCGCCTGGTATTCCCAGGCGGTCTCCCATCCAAGTACTAACCAGCCCCGACCCTGCTTAGCTTCCGAGATCAGACGAGATCGGGCGTGTTCAGGGTGGTATGGCCGTAAGCAATTAGTGCAGGCGCAAAACCAGGTTTTATACAGTAGGAGTGAGAAAGCTGCTGAGGCTCGACGTTACACTTTTACAAAAACAATCATTAGTTAGATATAAACGGCAGGAATTGATTCAGTAGGACTCCTTATCCATGTAAACGATCATTGTGACATCTGAATTCATTAATTATCTGAAATACACTGCGTGTGCGTGCGATGTTAAATGTTTGAACCAAGGTTAACGGTTAAAGTGTCAGAGAATGGGTGGTGATTTTTTGACGTCCTCCCATGATCTGAAGTGAGCGTGCGTGTTTGTGTTGGTGAAAGTTTAAGAAATGTACAACTGTCGGTTCAGCTCTCTGGTGCTCCCTGCTGGCAGTATCACTATACTGTCCTCATGTTTCACAAAAATAGTTTTGAGAGACGTTGTCAGTTTTTGTATGTTGCTTAAATCCTCCAAAGCGGTTGGCAGTAAACATCAGGTCACGGTACGCCACGGAGTCAATGAGCTCGAGTTGAAAAATAAAAAGCTTACAGCACCTGGTATTCCCAGGCGGTCTCCCATCCAAGTACTAACCAGGCCCGACCCTGCTTAGTTTCCGAGATCAGACGAGATCGGGCGTGTTCAGGGTGGTATGGCCGTAAGCAAATAGTGCAGGCGCAAAACCAGGTTTTATACAGTAGCACATAAGGAGTGAGAAAGCTGCTGAGGCTCGACGTTACACTCTTACAAAAACAATCATTAGTTAGATATAAACGGCAGTAATTGATTCAGTAGGACTCCTTATCCATGTAAACGATCATTGTGACATCTGAATTCATTAATTATCTGAAATACACTGCGTGTGCGTGTGATGTTAAATGTTTGAACCAAGGTTAACGGTTAAAGTGTCAGAGAATGGGTGGTGATTTTTTGACGTCCTCCCATGATCTGAAGTGAGCGTGCGTGTTTGTGTTGGTGAAAGTTTAAGAAATGTACAACTGTCGGTTCAGCTCTCTGGTGCTCCCTGCTGGCAGTATCACTATACTGTCCTCATGTTTCACAAAATAGTTTTGAGAGACGTTGTCAGTTTTTGTATGTTGCTTAAATCCTCCAAAGCGGTTGGCAGTAAACATCAGGTCACGGTACGCCACGGTAGGCCACGGAGTCAATGAGCTCGAGTTGAAAAAGAAAAAGCTTACAGCACCTGGTATACCCAGGCGGTCTCCCATCCAAGTACTAACCAGGCCCGACCCTGCTTAGCTTCCGAGATCAGACGAGATCGGGCGTGTTCAGGGAGGTATGGCCGTAAGCAATTAGTGCAGGCGCAAAACCAGGTTTTATACAGTAGCACATAAGGAGTGAGAAAGCTGCTGAGGCTCGACGTTACACTTTTACAAAAACAATCATTAGTTAGATATAAACGGCAGTAATTGATTCAGTTGGACTCCTTATCCATGTAAACGATCATTGTGACATCTGAATTCATTAATTATCTGAAATACACTGCGTGTGCGTGTGATGTTAAATGTTTGAACCAAGGTTAACGGTTAAAGTGTCAGAGAATGGGTGGTGATTTTTGACGTCCTCCCATGATCTGAAGTGAGCGTGCGTGTTTGTGTTGGTGAAAGTTTAAGAAATGTACAACTGTCGTTTCAGCTCTCTGGTGCTCCCTGCTGGCAGTATCACTATACTGTCCTCATGTTTCACAAAAATAGTTTTGAGAGACGTTGTCAGTTTTTGTATGTTGCTTAAATCCTCCAAAGCGGTTGGCAGTAAACATCAGGTCACGGTACGCCACGGTAGGCCACGGAGGCAATGAGCTCGAGTTGAAAAAGAAAAAGCTTACAGCACGTGGTATTCCTAAGCGGTCTCCCATCCAAGTACTAACCAGGCCCGACCCTGCTTAGCTTCCGAGATCAGACAAGATCGGGCGTGTTCAGGGTAGTATGGCCGTAAGCAATTTGTGCAGGCGCAAAACCAGGTTTTATACAGTAGCACATAAGGAGTGAGAAAGCTGCTGAGGCTCGACGTTACACTCTTACAAAAACAATCATTAGTTAGATATAAACGGCAGTAATTGATTCAGTAGGACTCCTTATCCATGTAAACCATCATTGTGACATCTGAATTCATTAATTATCTGAAAAACACTGCGTGTGCGTGTGATGTTAAATGTTTGAACCAAGGTTAACGGTTAAAGTGTCAGAGAATGGGTGGTGATTTTTGACGTCCTCCCATGATCTGAAGTGAGTGTGCGTGTTTGTGTTGGTGAAAGTTTAAGAAATGTACAACTGTCGGTTCAGCTCTCTGGTGCTCCCTGCTGGCAGTATCACTATACTGTCCTCATGTTTCACAAAAATAGTTTTGAGAGACGTTGTCAGTTTTTGTATGTTGCTTAAATCCTCCAAAGCGGTTGGCAGTAAACATCAGGTCACGGTACGCCACGGAGTCAATGAGCTCGAGTTGAAAAAGAAAAAGCTTACAGCACCTGGTATTCCCAGGCGGTCTCCCATCCAAGTACTAACCAGGCCCGACCCTGCTTAGCTTCCGAGATCAGACGAGATCGGGCGTGTTCAGGGTGGTATGGCCGTAAGCAACTAGTGCAGGCGCAAAACCAGGTTTTATACAGTAGCACATAAGGAGTGAGAAAGCTGCTGAGGCTCGACGTTACACTCTTACAAAAACAATCATTAGTTAGATATAAACGGCAGTAATTGATTCAGTAAGACTCCTTATCCATGTAAACGATCATTGTGACATCTGAATTCATTAATTATCTGAAATACACTGCGTGTGCGTGTGATGTTAAATGTTTGAACCAAGGTTAACGGTTAAAGTGTCAGAGAATGGGTGGTGATTTTTTGACGTCCTCCCATGATCTGAAGTGAGCGTGCATGTTTGTGTTGGTGAAAGTTTAAGAAATGTACATCTGTCGGTTCAGCTCTCTGGTGCTCCCTGCTGGCAGTATCACTATACTGTCCTCATGTTTCACAAAAACAGTTTTGAGAGACGTTGTCAGTTTTTGTATGCTGCTTAAATCCTCCAAAGCGGTTGGCAGTAAACATCAGGTCACGGTACACCACGGAGTCAATGAGCTCGAGTTGAAAAAGAAAAAGCTTACAGCACCTGGTATTCCCAGGCGGTCTCCCATCCAAGTACTAACCAAGCCCGACCCTGCTTAGCTTCCAAGATCTGACGAGATCGGGCGGGTTCAGGGTGGTATGGCCGTAAGCAATTAGTGCAGGCGCAAAACCAGGTTTTATACAGTAGCACATAAGGAGTGAGAAAGCTGCTGAGGCTCGACGTTACACTCTTACAAAAACAATCATTAGTTAGATATAAACGGCAGTAATTGATTCAGTAGGACTCCTTATCCATGTAAACGATCATTGTGACATCTGAATTCATTAATTATCTGAAATACACTGCGTGTGCGTGCGATGTTAAATGTTTGAACCAAGGTTAACGGTTAAAGTGTCAGAGAATGGGTGGTGATTTTTTGACGTCCTCCCATGATCTGAAGTGAGCGTGCGTGTTTGTGTTGGTGAAAGTTTAAGAAATGTACAACTGTCGGTTCAGCTCTCTGGTGCTCCCTGCTGGCAGTATCACTATACTGTCCTCATGTTTCACAAAAATAGTTTTGAGAGACGTTGTCAGTTTTTGTATGTTGCTTAAATCCTCCAAAGCGGTTGGCAGTAAACATCAGGTCACGGTACGCCACGGTAGGCCACGGAGTCAATGAGCTCGAGTTGAAATAGAAATAGCTTACAGCACCTGGTATTCCCAGGCGGTCTCCCATCCAAGTACTAACCAGGCCCGACCCTGCTTAGCTTCCGAGATCAGACGAGATCGGGCATGTTTTTTTTTTCTTTTGGTGACACCCGTCACTACTTACAGCAACCTGGGCTTCTGAGGAGGTCTCCCATCCAAGTACTAACCAGGCCCGACCCTGCTTAGCTTCCGAGATCAGACGAGATCGGGCATGTTCAGGGTGGTATGGCCTTAAGCACTTAGTGCAGGCGCAAAACCAGGTTTTATACAGTAGCACATAAGGAGTGAGAAAGCTGCTGAGGCTTGACGTTACACTTTTACAAAAACAATCATTAGTTAGATATAACGGCAGTAATTGATTCAGTAGGACTCCTTATCCATGTAAACGATCATTGTGACATCTGAATTCATTAATTATCTGAAATACACTGCGTGTGCGTGTGATGTTAAAAGTTTGAACCAAGGTTAACGGTTAAAGTGTCAGAGAATGGGTGGTGATTTTTTGACGTCCTCCCATGATCTGAAGTGAGCGTGCGTGTTTGTGTTGGTGAAAGTTTAAGAAATGTACAACTGTCGGTTCAGCTCTCTGGTGCTCCCTGCTGGCAGTATCACTATACTGTCCTCATGTTTCACAAAAATAGTTTTGAGAGACGTTGTCAGTTTTTGTATGTTGCTTAAATCCTCCAAAGCGGTTGGCAGTAAACATCAGGTCACGGTACGCCACGGTAGGCCACGGAGTCAATGAGCTCGAGTTGAAAAAGAAAAAGCTTACAGCACCTGGTATACCCAGGCGGTCTCCCATCCAAGTACCAACCAGGCCCGACCCTGCTTAGCTTCCGAGATCAGACGAGATCGGGCGTGTTCAGGGAGGTATGGCCGTAAGCAATTAGTGCAGGCGCAAAACCAGGTTTTATACAGTAGCACATAAGGAGTGAGAAAGCTGCTGAGGCTTGACGTTACACTTTTACAAAAACAATCATTAGTTAGATATAAACGGCAGTAATTGATTCAGTAGGACTCCTTATCCATGTAAACGATCATTGTGACATCTGAATTCATTAATTATCTGAAATACACTGCGTGTGCGTGTGATGTTAAAAGTTTGAACCAAGGTTAACGGTTAAAGTGTCAGAGAATGGGTGGTGATTTTTTGACGTCCTCCCATGATCTGAAGTGAGCGTGCGTGTTTGTGTTGGTGAAAGTTTAAGAAATGTACAACTGTCGGTTCAGCTCTCTGGTGCTCCCTGCTGGCAGTATCACTATACTGTCCTCATGTTTCACAAAAATAGTTTTGAGAGACGTTGTCAGTTTTTGTATGTTGCTTAAATCCTCCAAAGCGGTTGGCAGTAAACATCAGGTCACGGTACGCCACGGTAGGCCACGGAGTCAATGAGCTCGAGTTGAAAAAGAAAAAGCTTACAGCACCTGGTATACCCAGGCGGTCTCCCATCCAAGTACCAACCAGGCCCGACCCTTCTTAGCTTCCGAGATCAGACGAGATCGGGCGTGTTCAGGGAGGTATGGCCGTAAGCAATTAGTGCAGGCGCAAAACCAGGTTTTATACAGTAGCACATAAGGAGTGAGAAAGCTGCTGAGGCTCGACGTTACACTTTTACAAAAACAATCATTAGTTAGATATAAACGGCAGTAATTGATTCAGTAGGACTCCTTATCCATGTAAACGATCATTGTGACATCTGAATTCATTAATTATCTGAAATACACTGCGTGTGCGTGTGATGTTAAATGTTTGAACCAAGGTTAACGGTTAAAGTGTCAGAGAATGGGTGGTGATTTTTTGACGTCCTCCCATGATCTGAAGTAAGCGTGCGTGTTTGTGTTGGTGAAAGTTTAAGAAATGTACAACTGTCGGTTCAGCTCTCTGGTGCTCCCTGCTGGCAGTATCACTATACTGTCCTCATGTTTCACAAAAATAGTTTTGAGAGACGTTGTCAGTTTTTGTATGTTGCTTAAATCCTCCAAAGCGGTTGGCAGTAAACATCAGGTCACGGTACGCCACGGTAGGCCACGGAGTCAATGAGCTCGAGTTGAAAAAGAAAAAGCTTACAGCGCCTGGTATTCCCAGGCGGTCTCCCATCCAAGTACTAACCAGCCCCGACCCTGCTTAGCTTCCGAGATCAGACGAGATCGGGCGTGTTCAGGGTGGTATGGCCGTAAGCAATTAGTGCAGGCGCAAAACCAGGTTTTATACAGTAGGAGTGAGAAAGCTGCTGAGGCTCGACGTTACACTTTTACAAAAACAATCATTAGTTAGATATAAACGGCAGGAATTGATTCAGTAGGACTCCTTATCCATGTAAACGATCATTGTGACATCTGAATTCATTAATTATCTGAAATACACTGCGTGTGCGTGCGATGTTAAATGTTTGAACCAAGGTTAACGGTTAAAGTGTCAGAGAATGGGTGGTGATTTTTTGACGTCCTCCCATGATCTGAAGTGAGCGTGCGTGTTTGTGTTGGTGAAAGTTTAAGAAATGTACAACTGTCGGTTCAGCTCTCTGGTGCTCCCTGCTGGCAGTATCACTATACTGTCCTCATGTTTCACAAAAATAGTTTTGAGAGACGTTGTCAGTTTTTGTATGTTGCTTAAATCCTCCAAAGCGGTTGGCAGTAAACATCAGGTCACGGTACGCCACGGAGTCAATGAGCTCGAGTTGAAAAAGAAAAAGCTTACAGCACCTGGTATTCCCAGGCGGTCTCCCATCCAAGTACTAACCAGGCCCGACCCTGCTTAGTTTCCGAGATCAGACGAGATCGGGCGTGTTCAGGGTGGTATGGCCGTAAGCAAATAGTGCAGGCGCAAAACCAGGTTTTATACAGTAGCACATAAGGAGTGAGAAAGCTGCTGAGGCTCGACGTTACACTCTTACAAAAACAATCATTAGTTAGATATAAACGGCAGTAATTGATTCAGTAGAACTCCTTATCCATGTAAACGATCATTGTGAAATCTGAATTCATTAATTATCTGAAATACACTGCGTGTGCGTGTGATGTTAAATGTTTGAACCAAGGTTAACGGTTAAAGTGTCAGAGAATGGGTGGTGATTTTTTGACGTCCTCCCATGATCTGAAGTGAGCGTGCGTGTTTGTGTTGGTGAAAGTTTAAGAAATGTACAACTGTCGGTTCAGCTCTCTGGTGCTCCCTGCTGGCAGTATCACTATACTGTCCTCATGTTTCACAAAAATAGTTTTGAGAGACGTTGTCAGTTTTTGTATGTTGCTTAAATCCTCCAAAGCGGTTGGCAGTAAACATCAGGTCACGGTACGCCACGGAGTCAATGAGCTCGAGTTGAAAAAGAAAAAGCTTACAGCACCTGGTATTCCCAGGCGGTCTCCCATCCAAGTACTAACCAGTCCCGACCCTGCTTAGTTTCCGAGATCAGACGAGATCGGGCGTGTTCAGGGTGGTATGGCCGTAAGCAATTAGTGCAGGCGCAAAACCAGGTTTTATACAGTAGCACATAAGGAGTGAGAAAGCTGCTGAGGCTCGACGTTACACTCTTACAAAAACAATCATTAGTTAGATATAAACGGCAGTAATTGATTCGGTAGAACTCCTTATCCATGTAAACGATCATTGTGACATCTGAATTCATTAATTATCTGAAATACACTGCGTGTGCGTGTGATGTTAAATGTTTGAACCAAGGTTAACGGTTAAAGTGTCAGAGAATGGGTGGTGATTTTTTGACGTCCTCCCATGATCTGAAGTGAGCGTGCGTGTTTGTGTTGGTGAAAGTTTAAGAAATGTACAACTGTCGGTTCAGCTCTCTGGTGCTCCCTGCTGGCAGTATCACTATACTGTCCTCATGTTTCACAAAAATAGTTTTGAGAGACGTTGTCAGTTTTTGTATGTTGCTTAAATCCTCCAAAGCGGTTGGCAGTAAACATCAGGTCACGGTACGCCACGGAGTCAATGAGCTCGAGTTGAAAAAGAAAAAGCTTACAGCACCTGGTATTCCCAGGCGGTCTCCCATCCAAGTACTAACCAGGCCCGACCCTGCTTAGTTTCCGAGATCAGACGAGATCGGGCGTGTTCAGGGTGGTATGGCCGTAAGCAAATAGTGCAGGCGCAAAACCAGGTTTTATACAGTAGCACATAAGGAGTGAGAAAGCTGCTGAGGCTCGACGTTACACTCTTACAAAAACAATCATTAGTTAGATATAAACGGCAGTAATTGATTCAGTAGAACTCCTTATCCATGTAAACGATCATTGTGACATCTGAATTCATTAATTATCTGAAATACACTGCGTGTGCGTGTGATGTTAAATGTTTGAACCAAGGTTAACGGTTAAAGTGTCAGAGAATGGGTGGTGATTTTTTGACGTCCTCCCATGATCTGAAGTGAGCGTGCGTGTTTGTGTTGGTGAAAGTTTAAGAAATGTACAACTGTCGGTTCAGCTCTCTGGTGCTCCCTGCTGGCAGTATCACTATACTGTCCTCATGTTTCACAAAAATAGTTTTGAGAGACGTTGTCAGTTTTTGTATGTTGCTTAAATCCTCCAAAGCGGTTGGCAGTAAACATCAGGTCACGGTACGCCACGGTAGGCCACAGAGTCAATGAGCTCGAGTTGAAAAAGAAAAAGCTTACAGCACCTGGTATTCCCAGGCGGTCTCCCATCCAAGTACTAACCAAGCCCGACCCTGCTTAGCTTCCGAGATCAGACGAGATCGCGCGTGTTCAGGGTGGTATGGCCGTAAGCAATTAGTGCAGGCGCAAAACCAGGTTTTATACAGTAGCACATAAGGAGTGAGAAAGCTGCTGAGGCTCGACGTTACACTCTTACAAAAACAATCATTAGTTAGATATAAACGGCAGTAATTGATTCAGTAGGACTCCTTATCCATGTAAACGATCATTGTGACATCTGAATTCATTAATTATCTGAAATACACTGCGTGTGCGTGTGATGTTAAATGTTTGAACCAAGGTTAACGGTTAAAGTGTCAGAGAATGGGTGGTGATTTTTTGACGTCCTCCCATGATCTGAAGTGAGCGTGCGTGTTTGTGTTGGTGAAAGTTTAAGAAATGTACAACTGTCGGTTCAGCTCTCTGGTGCTCCCTGCTGGCAGTATCACTATACTGTCCTCATGTTTCACAAAAACAGTTTTGAGAGACGTTGTCAGTTTTTGTATGTTGCTTAAATCCTCCAAAGCGGTTGGCAGTAAACATCAGGTCACGGTACGCCACGGTAGGCCACGGAGTCAATGAGCTCGAGTTGAAAAAGAAAAAGCTTACAGCACCTGGTATTCCCAGGCGGTCTCCCATCCAAGTACTAACCATGCCCGACCCTGCTTAGCTTCTGAGATCAGACGAGATCGGGCGTGTTCAGGGTGGTATGGCTGTAAGCAATTAGTGCAGGCGCAAAACCAGGTTTTATACAGTAGCACATAAGGAGTGAGAAAGCTGCTGAGGCTCGACGTTACACTCTTACAAAAACAATCATTAGTTAGATATAAACGGCAGTAATTGATTCAGTAGGACTCCTTATCCATGTAAACGATCATTGTGACATCAGAATTCATTAATTATCTGAAATACACTGCGTGTGCGTGTGATGTTAAATGTTTGAACCAAGGTTAACGGTTAAAGTGTCAGAGAATGGGTGGTGATTTTTTGACGTCCTCCCATGATCTGAAGTGAGCGTGCGTGTTTGTGTTGGTGAAAGTTTAAGAAATGTACAACTGTCGGTTCAGCTCTCTGGTGCTCCCTGCTGGCAGTATCACTATACTGTCCTCTTGTTTCACAAAAATAGTTTTGAGAGACGTTGTCAGTTATTGTATGTTGCTTAAATCCTCCAAAGCGGTTGGCAGTAAACATCAGGTCACGGTACGCCACGGTAGGCCACGGAGGCAATGAGCTCGAGTTGAAAAAGAAAAAGCTTACAGCACCTGGTATTCCCAGGCGGTCTCCCATCCAAGTACTAACCAGGCCCGACCCTGCTTAGCTTACGAGATCAAACGATATCGGGCGTGTTCAGGGTGGTATTGCCGTAAGCAATTAGTGCAGGCGCAAAACCAGGTTTTATACAGTAGCACATAAGGAGTGAGAAAGCTGCTGAGGCTCGACGTTACACTTTTACAAAAACAATCATTAGTTAGATATAAACGGCAGTAATTGATTCAGTAGGACTCCTTATCCATGTAAACGATCATTGTGACATCTGAATTCATTAATTATCTGAAATACACTGCGTGTGCGTGTGATGTTAAATGTTTGAACCAAGGTTAACGGTTAAAGTGTCAGAGAATGGGTGGTGATTTTTTGACGTCCTCCCATGATCTGAAGTGAGCGTGCGTGTTTGTGTTGGTGAAAGTTTAAGAAATGTACAACTGTCGGTTCAGCTCTCTGGTGCTCCCTGCTGGCAGTATCACTATACTGTCCTCATGTTTCACAAAAATAGTTTTGAGAGACGTTGTCAGTTTTTGTATGTTGCTTAAATCCTCCAAAGCGGTTGGCAGTAAACATCAGGTCACGGTACGCCACGGAGTCAATGAGCTCGAGTTGAAAAAGAAAAAGCTTACAGCACCTGGTATTCCCAGGCGGTCTCCCATCCAAGTACTAACCAGCCCCGACCCTGCTTAGCTTCCGAGATCAGACGAGATCGGGCGTGTTCAGGGTGGTATGGCCGTAAGCAATTAGTGCAGGCGCAAAACCAGGTTTTATACAGTAGCACATAAGGAGTGAGAAAGCTGCTGAGGCTCGACGTTACACTCTTACAAAAACAATCATTAGTTAGATATAAACGGCAGTAATTGATTCAGTAGGACTCCTTATCCATGTAAACGATCATTGTGACATCTGAATTCATTAATTATCTGAAATACACTGCGTGTGCGTGTGATGTTAAATGTTTGAACCAAGGTTAACGGTTAAAGTGTCAGAGAATGGGTGGTGATTTTTTGACGTCCTCCCATGATCTGAAGTGAGCGTGCGTGTTTGTGTTGGTGAAAGTTTAAGAAATGTACAACTGTCGGTTCAGCTCTCTGGTGCTCCCTGCTGGCAGTATCACTATACTGTCCTCATGTTTCACAAAAATAGTTTTGAGAGACGTTGTCAGTTTTTGTATGTTGCTTAAATCCTCCAAAGCGGTTGGCAGTAAACATCAGGTCACGGTACGCCACGGTAGGCCACGGAGACAATGAGCTCGAGTTGAAAAAGAAAATGCTTACAGCACCTGGTATTCCCAGGCGGTCTCCCATCCAAGTACTAACCAGGCCCAACCCTGCTTAGCTTCCGAGATCAGACGAGATCGGGCGTGTTCAGGGTGGTATGGCCGTAAGCAAATAGTGCAGGCGCAAAACCAGGTTTTATACAGTAGCACATAAGGAGTGAGAAAGCTGCTGAGGCTCGACGTTACACTTTTACAAAAACAATCATTAGTTAGATATAAACGGCAGTAATTGATTCAGTAGGACTCCTTATCCATGTAAACGATCATTGTGACATCTGAATTCATTAATTATCTGAAATACACTGCGTGTGCGTGTGATGTTAAATGTTTGAACCAAGGTTAACGGTTAAAGTGTCAGAGAATGGGTGGTGATTTTTTGACGTCCTCCCATGATCTGAAGTGAGCGTGCGTGTTTGTGTTGGTGAAAGTTTAAGAAATGTACAACTGTCGGTTCAGCTCTCTGGTGCTCCCTGCTGGCAGTATCACTATACTGTCCTCATGTTTCACAAAAATAGTTTTGAGAGACGTTGTCAGTTTTTGTATGTTGCTTAAATCCTCCAAAGCGGTTGGCAGTAAACATCAGGTCACGGTACGCCACGGAGTCAATGAGCTCGAGTTGAAAAAGAAAAAGCATACAGCACCTGGTATTCCCAGGCGGTCTCCCATCCATGTACTAACCAGGCCCGAACCTGCTTAACTTCCGAGATCAGACGAGATCGGGCGTGTTCAGGGTGGTATGGCCGTAAGCAATTAGTGCAGGCGCAAAACCAGGTTTTATACAGTAGCACATAAGGAGTGAGAAAGCTGCTGAGGCTCGACGTTACACTCTTACAAAAACAATCATTAGTTAGATATAAACGGCAGTAATTGATTCAGTAGGACTCCTTATCCATGTAAACGATCATTGTGACATCTGAATTCATTAATTATCTGAAATACACTGCGTGTGCGTGTGATGTTAAATGTTTGAACCAAGGTTAACGGTTAAAGTGTCAGAGAATGGGTGATGATTTTTTGACGTCCTCCCATGATCTGAAGTGAGCGTGCGTGTTTGTGTTGGTGAAAGTTTAAGAAATGTACAACTGTCGGTTCAGCTCTCTGGTGCTCCCTGCTGGCAGTATCACTATACTGTCCTCATGTTTCACAAAAATAGTTTTGAGAGACGTTGTCAGTTTTTGTATGTTGCTTAAATCCTCCAAAGCGGTTGGCAGTAAACATCAGGTCACGGTACGCCACGGTAGGCCACGGAGGCAATGAGCTCGAGTTGAAAAAGAAAATGCTTACAGCACCTGGTATTCCCAGGCGGTCTCCCATCCAAGTACTAACCAGGCCCGACCCTGCTTAGCTTCCGAGATCAGACGAGATCGGGCGTGTTTTTTTTTTTCTTTTTTATTATCAAAAATAGATTCAATTTTATACAATTACACATTAATTTATACGTATATCAAATAAAAGTAAATGAAAAACAGTCCCACAAATTAAACCACCCTCAGAAACCGCACAAACAATTAACTAAGCACACTTTCTCTTTTAAATTAAAATAAGAACAACACAGCAAAAGCAGTATCTTTTCCCGAATACACTTACCCTCGAAATTAAACCGCCCCTCAATCCCAAAGCACAAACCGAATAGCCAAACACAGATTCTTTTAACCTCGACCATTTACCCACAAAATTAAACCACCCCTCATTCGAAAAAACCACACAAAACCAAAATCCCACAAAAAACCCCCCACTCTCCCACCTCCAAAAATAAGCCACCCCCTTTAAACCACCCAAATCAACCCCAAACGGTGCCCTGCTCAGTCATCCATACAATTCCATTCTCATTCACACCACATACTCCTGCGCTCTCTACAAACATACTCACAAACAAAGCCTCGTCCACAACATACAGCATTCGTAAGTGTCTTTTCCATTCATTCACAAACAGCCTCCATGCATCCAACTTTCTCCTTTCATACAGCGCAAAATCGCGTCTGTTAAAAATCGCCCTCCTTGCGAATCCAAAGATCATATTGATCATTTTCCAATTTCTATATTTCCTACTCACTCCCAAGAGTACAGACAATTCCCACCCCCGTTCCACCCAGCAGTCTCCCACACTGCACCCTCCCAGCAGCCCCTTGATTTTTCCCCAGAATTCCACTAGCTCGCAACTCTTTCCAATATGGCATTTCTTTTATATTCAGTTCTCATAACGTTCGCATTCAGGGAAAAAATAACCAATGCCATAAATAATAAAAAATAAAATAAGGAAAAACCAACGAAAAAGAGCCAGCTAGCACAATAACCTTCATCAAAAAAAATTAACAATTCTTATTCTTCTTCCCACTCCCCTCCGTTTTTTGCTTTGCGGACAGCCTTTTTTTCGCCTCCCTTAGCTCCTCCATGTCCATATCACTCCCCGAGCTCCCCTCCCTCACAGTATTATCAACAAAATCCCCACTCTCACCCACCTCATCATTGCCCCAAGTCATATTAAGTACAGTTTTCCCCGTCCCATCCCCAAACATTCTTACCCCTTCCCGTCTTTCACCTCTGCCTCTCACGCTCCTGTCTCCCTGCCGCCGCGGCAGGCCCTCGCTCCGCTCTCCCCTCAGGTCCGCAGGCTGGCCCGAGGTGAGCTCCTCCTCCAGCAACGTGGGGAATTCCTCCCCCCCAGAGACACCGTCCCGGTCCATGCTCGCGCCCATGCCCTCCTCCTCGTCCTCACCACCACCGTCATCCGGCGCCCCCGGTTCGTCACCATCCAGCTCGCCGCCGTCCTCCTCCGCCTCCTTCTCCACCGGGCATATACAGTCTCTCTCTCTCCTCCGGCATGTCAGACACTTTGCCACCCCAGTGGCACACTCCCGAGCGTAGTGGCCCTGGCATCCACAATTATGGCAGGTAAAATCCGGGCACTCACGCAGGATGTGGCCCGGCTGCATACAGCTCCTGCAAACCTTCATCTGGCGGTCGTGGATTACTCTAAAGTATTCAACACCCGTTGCGGTATTGAATTTAGTGGAATATGGCAAGGATTGCACGAGCTCATTAAATTTGACCCGTACAATCCTTGTACCATCGGCAATATTGGTGCCCGGCCACATCCTCCTCTTGATGGACGAAAGCGCCCGGACTCCCCACCCACTTAGTTTATCCAGGATTTCCGCATCAGAAATGTATGCTGGCAGGGTAAGAAAGGAAACCACCAGCTCGTCATTACATAGTTCTCTGGCAATAATCCTAGTGTTGTGTATTTTAAACCCATCGAGCAGACGGTCCTTCCCCCTCTCTCCGCACACCGTCACCTCCAGCTTCCCGAGGGCCAGCACCCTACAGGCCCTGATTTCTCCGCACACGACCGCCATAGCCTTCATTAATTCTCCTATGGGTATAACGTCCCCGCACTGCTCCACGCAAACCGTGAGCCTCCTCTCATACATGCGCTCTACCTTCTTAATCCCGTCCACTGTTTCTCCACCAGCCACCTGCTCTTGCCCGCCTCCAGCCGCCTTGCCGTTCCCATCTCCCCCGCTCTCTCCTTCTCTCCTTTCTCCTCCCGACTCCTCCGCAACACTCCTTCCTCCTCGCAACCCGCCAGCTTTTCCGTCCTCCTCCACCTCAAGTCCTGCTCCATTCACCGTCCCTCCAGCTCGCTGCCCGCCGGCACTCATTTCGCCCGGTGGCTTCGCCGAAGCTAGGCCCCGGATCATTCTCGCCTCCACCGTTGCAAACAAACAAAAATGACTGGAAAAGTATATATATAATAACTCAGGGCGATCCCCCAACAGTCTATGACTGCGGGGGACGAAAAAAAACACAAAATAACTGGGTTGTGACGTGTGTCCCGATAGGACTCACTATATTGATGCACCTAGCCGTTCCAGAATCACTCTAGAATCATGCTGTGACACCATGTTTTCAACAAGATCACCATATATATTGTGTATCTCTTATGATAAAGTAAATTAATTGCTTTATAACTTTTTGTGTATCTCATATCTTATGATAAAGAAAATTGGTTTCTTTATAACTTTTTGTGTATCTCTTATGATAAAGAAAATTGGTTTCTTTATAACTTATTGTGTATCAAGTATATTTTATGATAAGGTAAATTGATTACCTTATAACTTCTTCAATGCTTACATATATTTTATGATAAGGTAAATTGTTTACCTTATAACTTCTTCAATGCTTACATATATTTTATGATAAGGTAAATTGTTTACCTTATAACTTCTTCAATGCTTATATATATTTTAGGATAAAGAAAATTGGTTTCTTTATAACTGCTTGTGTGAAAGTAAATTGCTTACTTAGATTTTCTTATGTGTTAAGATTATGTGCCTTAAAATGTCTTACCATAGGGCTAACTGGTTACATTATATACATTTTTATGTAGTAAATTGAATGCTTAAACATGTCTCCTCGTGGAGAAACATTGGAGGAATACAAAGAACATGTGTCCCTTTAGACCCCATGATGTATGAACACAACTTCAAGCTCCTTGTGTTGCCCCTCGGGCAAAATAAGGGAAACTCTGGAACGTTTATCAAAGGATCTTTTGTTATCAGGAGAGTAAAACAGAGAAATCTGCAGAGAACTCTCACTCTCTAGCTCGTGCTCTCTGGGTCTTTTTGGTTCTTCTGCTGCTGGTGTGGTGCCGTGTGTTCTCGCTCTGCTCTGCTCCTGCTCTTCTGCTTCCAAAAAACAGCGGCCTTCATAGCAATAGGTTTTTTAGCTTAAAAAGACTCTGACACCGTAAGCGCTCGGTTCAGACTCTGTTTTATTTTTAGTTTAGATTTAGAAAATCCAACCTCAAGCTCCTCTTGACGAAAAGTTGGTGGTTTAGTCCTAGAACCGTCTTCCCGAAAGAAAAAGGCAGCTCTCGGGGTCGTGCGTTGTATTGAGGCACGAGAGTTTGCTTGAACGTAAAATTCCTGGGCTCCACTCGGGAAACGTTGGTAGTGTAGATCTAAAAACCCACCTGCCTTGAGCTCCTCTCGAGAATAGCTGGTGGCTTTTTAGTAGATTTAGTCATAAAACACCGTCCTCGAGCCACTCGAGTGCATTTGGTAGTTTTAATAGGATTCCCCTCCCCTACTTACAAGCGCTGCCTACCCCTCCTGGGTAAGGCTCAATTAGGATCCCCTCTTAGAATTAGCAATAGTTTAGGTTAAAAGTCCTGTCCATTCTTCATCTATTTTCTTCTTCTTTTTACTGTCTTTTCTTTTCAAATCTATACTCAGTTGTAAAAGTTATTTTGTCTATTGGACCTAATAATAAATCTACCTGACTACATTTGTAGTAGGTTAACTCAATCGTTCGAGTCCTTTTCCCTGTCGACTCCTCGACACAGGCAAAGCAGAACGACACGCGCTCTCCCAGCTGATCCCCTCACGGTGAGTGGCGCATTGTACAGGCAATGGTTGATTGTGACTGACGTGTATAGGGGGTGACAAGGCAAAAAAGATACATCATCATTTCGTGTTAACTATTATTATTGTATTCGAGAGACTTTGGTCCCGCTAAAACGGACGGGTCTGAATTTGTATTAAAGTAAAACTGTTGTGAAGGGACTTAACAGAGTGACCTGGGTCGGACCGTATCACGACTGAGCCGAGCCGGACCGAGCGCCTCCGTGAAACCGACGATTCACGGAGACAAGCGGGCTCGACCTAGGTTGGTCCCGGGGAGCGTACGTGCGACACCCAGACTCACACACACACAAAACACAAAGCACACCCCTGCGGAGCGGTGTGTGTGTGTCGTACGCGATCGTTCCTATAAATCACCGCGAGTGCGGTGTCCAACACTCGACATGGCGCCCAACGTGGGGCAGTAGCTAGTCAAAGAGACTAGGCAGTCCAGTGCACGAATCGCACACCTAAAATAAAAAAGACCGTAACTAATCCACGGACTAGGCAGTCTTGGTCTTAATTTTCGATCATTGATATTAATAAACTATAGTTGCATTGTGATTTGTTGTGGTTATTGATTATTGCTTGTGAGTGATCAAATTTCATCATTGATATTAATAAACTATAGTTGCATTGTGATTTGTTGTGGTTATTGATTATTGCTTGTGAGTGATCAATGATTGTAATCCTGTTGCGATTGTGACTTGATAGTTGTTTTTTCCCCATATTTGCGTCTTGTGAGGCTGTGACTAGACAAAGGACTAGGCAGTCTTGGTTTTGAATTGTGAGAAAATTGATTGATGTTCATTGGCATTGATAGCTATGATTGTTGTGTTTGGTTGAAATTATTGATTATTGGTTGGCAATGGTCGAGGGTTTTTGATTATATTACAATCATCAAGTTTTGGTTATTTCTGCTTGTTAGCGTGCCTAATACATTATTGGGGTTAAAGGTACCATCTCATCTAAAAATAAAGTAGTCTAATGAGATCGGTATTTGTGCTAAAAGTAACGTTACACCTTAATTTTATTTCTATTCGATTTAATTTTCAAGTTAAACTGGCCCGATTGGTCTAAAAAGCCAGGCCGTTTTGACTTCAAAATTAAAACAGAGGCCCGACTGGTCAGGAGAACCAGGCAGCCCTATCTAAATGGATTTAAAGAATAAATTAAGTTAGCCCCATAAAATAAAATAAAAAATAAAATAAATATAAATAAAATAATTTTATTAAAGGTACCATCTCACCTAAAATTAAAATAGTCTGATAAGATAGGTAATTGTGCTAAGAGTAACGTTCCACTTTAATTTTATTTTAATGTGATTTAATTTTCAAGTTAAGCGGGTCCGACTGGTCTAAAAAGCCAGGCCGTTTTTGTCTTCGAAATTTGATCGGAGCCTACTGGTCTAAAAAGCCAGGGCCGTCTCTGTCCTCGAAATTGAACGGGTTCTACTGGTCTAAAAAGCCAGACCGTTTTTGTCTTCGAGGAGAGAACGGCGCCTACTGGTCTAAAAAGCCAGGGCCGTCTCTGTCTTCGAAATTGAACGGGTCCTACTGGTCTAAAAAGCCAGGCCGTTTTTGTCTTCGATAATAGAACGGCGCCTACTGGTCTAAAAAACCAGGTAATCTGCTATATTATGTTAGGAGGCCTGACTGGTCCTAAAAAACCAGACAGCCTTACCTGAATAATCTTCTATATTATGTTAGGAGGCCTGACTGGTCCTAAAAAACCAGACAGCCTTACCTGAATAATCTTCTATATTATGTTAGGAGGCCTGACTGGTCCGAAAAACCAGACAGCCTTACCTAAATAATCGTTACGGATACAATAGGCTAGCCACCTGAAAGATATTAAAGCAGGTTAGTAAAGGAGTTATTTCTTTCTAAGGTAATATTCCACCGTAGCGCGCAGGTCTCTAACGGAGTTACACTTCATAGAAATAATATTCCACCTGGTGAAAAAAAAGGGTTTTCCCCCCCTTTATGGTGAATACGGCAGGTGACTAAAAGGAGTTATATTTGTTGAGAGTGATATTCCACCTAGTTGTATAGGTTGGCAACGGAGTCATTTCTTAATAGAGCTCGTTTCCCACCTGTTACAGAGGGTTTTTTCCTTGTTCCCCCCCCCCCCTTTTGTGGATTAACGCAGGTTGGCAAAATAAGTTATGAGCTAAATTTCCACCTGCTAGAAAGGGTTTCTAGCCCCGCCCACCCCCCCCCCCCCTTTTTGTGGATTAAAGCAGGTAGGCGAAGAAATTATTTGTTGAGGTTGACGTTCCACCTTGTCGTAAGGTTGGTAACGGGGTTGTTCTTAATAGAGATAATTTTCCACCTGGTAGAGAGGGTCTATCCCCCCCCCCCTTCATAGTAAATAGAACAGGTGGACGAAGGAATTTAATTTGTTAAGGGTGATATTCCACCTAGTTATATAGGTTGGCAACGGAGTTATTCTTAATAGAGCAGATTTTCCGCCTGGCCAAGGGGGTCTCCCCTCCCCTGGTTTATGAAGGTATTAAAAAAGTCATCTTTTGTCATGGAGTAATTTGGTTCGTGATAAAAGCTTTGTCTGTCTAGGAAAAAGTTTTTTCCCCTCTTTCCCCCCCCCTTATAGTATAGTGCAGGTGTGGCAGAGGAGCTATATTTGGCGAGGGTGATATCCCACCTAGTTATATAGGTTGGCAACGGGGTCATTCTCTGATATAGCATACTTTCGACCTGGTAATAAAAGGTTACCCCTCCCCCTATTAATAAAAAGGTTGCTAAAGGATTTATTTTTTTCATGGAGTAATTTGGTTTGTGATAAGAAATAACATTCTACCTTATAATAAAAGGGTTGGCCCCCTAAAGTATTGAAGCAGGTGGCTAAAGTAGTTGTATCTGATGAGGGTGACATCCTACCTAGTTGTATAGGTCTCTTGAGGATGCATTCTTGCGTATGACTAATTTCCGCCTGGTAATAAAAGGTTTGCCCCTTCCCTAGTTAGATAAAGCAGGTCTCATACGGAGTTATTTCTCGTCATGGAGTAATTTGATTTGTGATAAGAAATAATATTCCACCTGGTAAAACGGGTTAACCCCCGGAGCGTAAGTAAGATTAAGTATAGTTAGTTTGATAAGAGAGTAATTCTAGTCAAAGATAAAAGTCCATTAATAAAGAGGCAACCTGAGTTAAATAAATAAAAGTCCACTTAGAAGTTTCAATAAGAGATAGTAAAATAAGTTATCTTATCTGAAAACAAAATCCCACCTAAATATAGATTAGGTTAAAAAAAAGGAGTAACCTGTGTTAAAAGTAAAAATTCCCCCTAAAAGTTGCGATATTAAAAATAAAATAAATAAAAATAAAACATGAGCAGAACGGCTGCCTCTGAGATAGGGGAGCGAGATGCCGAGATAGATACCCTGGAGGACGGGGAGATCTCGGAAAGATATGATGAGCCTCAGGGAGGACCTGGACATGGAGGACCATGGAGAGCACCAACGCCACACGCCCTTTCCCCGGTCCCTCCTCGAAGAGACTCCCAGGTGATAGAGATACCTGGGTCCGGGGTACCAGGGCCATGGGCGCCCTCAGATTTCATAAGAGGACCATGGCAGGAGGGACAGGTGACCATATACCAGGGCGACCTGTGTAGCTGTCCCCTGCCCCGAGGACCAGGAGAAAAGGTTTACATGTTGAATCCCACCAATCCAAATCTAGCTCATGATTCGGGTGCCGCTCGAGCACTGAGGGATAGATTCCCCACGCTAACGGATAGATTTACTCAGGATCAAAGGCTAAATAACCGGCTACCATTCCACACCCCATCAGCCCACCTACAAACAAACAAGGAGCATGGACTGGTGGGAATAGTGCATTGCTGCTACCTCCCCAGGCAGGGGCACCAGACGGTCAAAGACCAACAGGTGGTGCTAGAGGAAGTGATGAACCTAGGAATACAGACGGTACTCGATATGGGAGACCCCCCCCCAATCAGGATTGTCCTGCCAGTGTTTGGAGGTGGTGGTTTCCAATATGAAACACATGCGTTTACCTTGGCCTTCCATAGACTGATCTGGGAAAACCCCACCATTCGCTTCACTTTGGTGACCCACTCGGTAGAAGAGTATGAAGAATTGACGGAACAATTGACAGATCGAGTAACTCTCGACCAACCCCGGAATAAAGGGACCCCCCAAGCCGAATTAATCTACGGACCACAAAGAGGGGAGCCAACACGACCGGGGGCTCCACCGGCCCAGGGGACCCAGGGTTTTGACCAATACAGGCCCCCCGCATATAACTATGGGGGTTCGGAACTAGTGGGGCCACACCATCCGGCATTCTGGGTCAACGCGGAACGGGACCATGATCCGGTACAACATCCAGCACCAATGGACATGGCCACCCCAGATCCAAATCCGGCTCCAATATTGGTAAGGCCAATCCCAGTTAGGGGACTGATCAACCCTAACCGTGGAGGAGACCCCATGCATAGTCAAGTGCAGAGGACTCATGACCTATACCCGGTACCAGACTATCGGTATCCCGAACCCCGCCGGCAACAAAGGGAAGAAAGTCACACACTCCCATCTCATAAACACCCAGAAGGGTCCCACAGATCCCTGAAGGCACAAAAGGAGGGACACCCTACCCGGAATCAAAATTCCGCCAAGGAACAATCAAAGTCAACGAGCAAACAAAGACCACAACCACCTTTCTTAGAAGAAGAGAGGTGTGAAGAAGAGAATGCAGGAGAGGAGGAATACGAAATGTATAACCCACCGAGAGGAAAGAGGCAGGGAGTGCCAGGATACAGGTGTAGGGATATAGACCCTGACAAATACCCGTGTATTAATGAAAAAACCTGTATGAATAAAATAGCAGCGAAGATTGATAATTCTAATGATGAATGTAAAAATGGAGTATTGAATGAAATTGCGGTGATACTACGGAGTGAATTTTTGGACGTCGGATGTATAAAATTAGCAATTATAGAAATGACTTGCGGTCATAAAAATCTATTTATCTGGAAAAAAGTTTTATATGCGAACATGATGTATCTGCCTTGCCCCCCCTTCTCTCACGATCAGCCTCACCATGTTGTATGTTGCTCTGCTGTAAACCCGGGGGGACTGGGAGGAGCCTATCAATTTCGCTCCCGCTTTAATGGGAGGATGTTGGGAACTAGTTCCACATTATTTAGTTAAAAGCGGATCGCGAAACAATAACTCTTGGACACACCTAAACCCTGTTTTTCAGATGGCAGGGGCGAGCGGATCACACGGCACCACCACCAAGTGGTCAGAGAACCCCCTTTATGAGGGCCAAGGGCCCGAAGGGCCACATTCAGAGTTTAGAGAACTAAACTTCAACAGGTACACATGTGACACCAGGAACATGTGTGAAGTGCAATACCAAATGTTTTCTCCCTGTATGGACAGGGTTGAAGAAAGATAAAAAAAAAATACAGCAAGGATGTAGCCAACCTGCAAGACCCAGAGGTTGTTAACGGCTATGTACACGGAGCAAAAGGTTCCCCAAGAGGAACCACATGAACCTGCTGGGGGTCACTGCAGCTCCACATTGGTGGAGCTGCCCTGACAACAGCAGGTGACGTTACACAAAGCATAATATACACCATAGGAGGGTGGATCTGGCCTCTAATAAAAACCCTCCTCACATGGTGTGGGTATGGCTTGCTGGGCCTTTTATGCTTAGGGGTCATATACTATATGATCAAAATAGGCCTTGGGCAACTCGTAAGAAATTTCTGTAGCAAACAATCGTCCAATGTAAAGAAGCAGGAGGAGAGTAATGCGTGAAGTAGGCCGGCCTATACCACATGATTTTATCTTAACAAACAGACCAACACATATAGACTCACAAGAGACAAGAATCAAGCTGCAGCCAAGTCCTACAGATTCTACCTTCACTCCACATCGAGCCCAGACAGAAGCAAAACTTGAGCAGCCCGGAAATCCTGATAGAATATGGCAAGCAATATGACCTCGACACCAATGGAGGGAGCAAACAATTGCACCCCGGGAGAGTCCGAGATCACTGGCTTAACCCAGGTAATATTTCGAACCATATTCTATAGAGACATGTTTGCTATAGTTATGTACTCTGTCATGGCCTGCTTCCACCTCTTAAAAGAAGGAAGGTTAATGGGAGGAGCATTAGCATTACTATACCTACTTAAGGCCTATGCAGCTTTTTATTTTACTGGAGCAATCATTCCATCCTACAATATTATATTCCTATATCAGATGTACCTACCAGTCAAGCTAAGGGGATGGACTTGTGTGAATTTTCTCATGTATGTTGTCTCCATACTAGGACATGCTATAGAATATTTAGGAGGGGAGAACAAGACACTCATTAATCTAGGAGTGGCTGTAAGCCTGGTTATTATCTACCTCACCTACTTAGACCAGCTCAATAGGAACTCCCAAGGCAGTCTACGGAAACAATGTGAGAAAATAGCTAGTCAGGTAGCAATAATGACCACAGCCTGTGTACTAAGCACGGTTGTTGAAATAGATCCGGCATGGGCTGTAATCTGTTATACTAATTATGTGGCGGGACGGGTAAAGAGTAACTAACATCTAGGGTCAGTGTCAAGAAGACTCTGACCAAAAAACTCCTTTCCCCTTTCCTATACTAATAAAAACTGTTAACTAATCACTGGCTTAACCCAGCCTATACAGCTAGATGGAGCTCCTGAAACCCCCACACCGGAGACAGGAGGAATGACTGAAAACAATAGCGGACCAGCTAGAGCTACGGCAGACACGGAGGTGGCTGGTATAGTAGAAAGCATGTCCAACGTTGTAATCACTTATTCTTTCGAAGAATGGCCCACCTTAGGTGGACCAAGCTATCCAACCCGAAAAAGGAAATCTAAAACACCCTTAAAAATCTCGGATGACACCCCACGTGACGTGGGATACATAGGAAGCACGTTAGCGGTAGAAATGCAAGAGGTAATCGACCAGGTGATGGAAGATCACCATAACAACCCAGTTCAAATTAACCCTGATGCGGACACCTCAGACCCCTTTTTCTTAGAATCGATTATTCAGGGAATAGGCGACCTCAATGGGGACAATAGAGAGTTGCCTCAGGGGGAACTCTCTGAAGCCCCCTCAACCGAAAGGAGGGTAACGTTTAACTTAGAAACTGAAAGCTCCTCGCCTAGCGACAATGACTGTCATTCTCCAGGCGAGGAGGGTGTTCACTGGGGAAATCTAGATAGAAACCCATATACTAGATATCGATGCGGCCCAGGAGACAGAATAGTAGTAGATAGTAAAACTAAGGGGGCCAGGGTGTTGTCTTCACTTTGTTCTCCCGTTTATAGCCAAAGGAATCTCCCAGCTAACCAAGGGCTAGCACCCAGAGAAGTAATGATCTATCAATGTCCGGCGAATACCCCCAGGGGCCACAGACTAGATGGGCGGTCCTTGAGCCGGGTGTCCCAAGCTCCCCGCTCAAGAAGGGAGCCTTATGACCTAACAAGGGGGCACGGCGACAACCAGACGAGACTCAGACAGCTTAGAGAGATGACCAGCCATAGAATTCCCTCTGCTGCATCTAACACTCATGCCCAAGGAGGACCAAACTTCAGGACTCGTGCGGCACCAAGAGACACCACTCCAATGCGGTCTCCACCCCTGATGGGCGTTGGGGCCCTTGTACAAGGCCACACTGGGTCCCGCTCTGCTCAGCGACCAGAACACTCCCAACATACTCGGAGGGAAGGCTCCCACCTCCCCTCTGAGATGGTTTTCCGGGAGCTAGGAGCAGGCAGGAACCAGCTGTACCAGCTCAAGGAGGGAAAGTGGTCCAGAACGAACAACAACAAGCTGAAGAACCCAGAGTGGGCCTTCGACCACATTCGCGGTCTCCGGTTGGGACCCCGAGGGTGGACCCATCTAGAAGAGGATTACCAATACATATGGCCTCTTAATTCCATCAGAGAAGCGGACCACCTGATGCCGTACTCCACTCTTGTCGCATCCTCCCCAGAGGAAGCCAGGATATATTCTAACCTGAGTATCATACACCTGTCCCGGAAGCTGTTTTATCATCTCCCCACAAAGAAGAGTTTCTGTATCCTGGAAAGCAGCAATGGACGACACATCATCTACTTTGAACAACCCAAAACCCCTAACATCTGGGGTTGGGCTCCTACTTCGGATGAAGTTGGACCCCCCAGGCCTTGGCGCACATAAACAGAGAACTGGGGCCCCCACAATGGCAACACCCACACACTAGTACACATACACTCACGCATACACCAGTACACATATGCACATATACTGATACGGCATAGGTGCATGGGAGGATGACGTGTGTCCCGATAGGACTCACTATATTGATGCACCTAGCCGTTCCAGAATCACTCTAGAATCATGCTGTGACACCATGTTTTCAACAAGATCACCATATATATTGTGTATCTCTTATGATAAAGTAAATTAATTGCTTTATAACTTTTTGTGTATCTCATATCTTATGATAAAGAAAATTGGTTTCTTTATAACTTTTTGTGTATCTCTTATGATAAAGAAAATTGGTTTCTTTATAACTTATTGTGTATCAAGTATATTTTATGATAAGGTAAATTGATTACCTTATAACTTCTTCAATGCTTACATATATTTTATGATAAGGTAAATTGTTTACCTTATAACTTCTTCAATGCTTACATATATTTTATGATAAGGTAAATTGTTTACCTTATAACTTCTTCAATGCTTATATATATTTTAGGATAAAGAAAATTGGTTTCTTTATAACTGCTTGTGTGAAAGTAAATTGCTTACTTTAGATTTTCTTATGTGTTAAGATTATGTGCCTTAAAATGTCTTACCATAGGGCTAACTGGTTACATTATATACATTTTTATGTAGTAAATTGAATGCTTAAACATGTCTCCTCGTGGAGAAACATTGGAGGAATACAAAGAACATGTGTCCCTTTAGACCCCATGATGTATGAACACAACTTCAAGCTCCTTGTGTTGCCCCTCGGGCAAAATAAGGGAAACTCTGGAACGTTTATCAAAGGATCTTTTGTTATCAGGAGAGTAAAACAGAGAAATCTGCAGAGAACTCTCACTCTCTAGCTCGTGCTCTCTGGGTCTTTTTGGTTCTTCTGCTGCTGGTGTGGTGCCGTGTGTTCTCGCTCTGCTCTGCTCCTGCTCTTCTGCTTCCAAAAAACAGCGGCCTTCATAGCAATAGGTTTTTTAGCTTAAAAAGACTCTGACACCGTAAGCGCTCGGTTCAGACTCTGTTTTATTTTTAGTTTAGATTTAGAAAATCCAACCTCAAGCTCCTCTTGACGAAAAGTTGGTGGTTTAGTCCTAGAACCGTCTTCCCGAAAGAAAAAGGCAGCTCTCGGGGTCGTGCGTTGTATTGAGGCACGAGAGTTTGCTTGAACGTAAAATTCCTGGGCTCCACTCGGGAAACGTTGGTAGTGTAGATCTAAAAACCCACCTGCCTTGAGCTCCTCTCGAGAATAGCTGGTGGCTTTTTAGTAGATTTAGTCATAAAACACCGTCCTCGAGCCACTCGAGTGCATTTGGTAGTTTTAATAGGATTCCCCTCCCCTACTTACAAGCGCTGCCTACCCCTCCTGGGTAAGGCTCAATTAGGATCCCCTCTTAGAATTAGCAATAGTTTAGGTTAAAAGTCCTGTCCATTCTTCATCTATTTTCTTCTTCTTTTTACTGTCTTTTCTTTTCAAATCTATACTCAGTTGTAAAAGTTATTTTGTCTATTGGACCTAATAATAAATCTACCTGACTACATTTGTAGTAGGTTAACTCAATCGTTCGAGTCCTTTTCCCTGTCGACTCCTCGACACAGGCAAAGCAGAACGACACGCGCTCTCCCAGCTGATCCCCTCACGGTGAGTGGCGCATTGTACAGGCAATGGTTGATTGTGACTGACGTGTATAGGGGGTGACAAGGCAAAAAAGATACATCATCATTTCGTGTTAACTATTATTATTGTATTCGAGAGACTTTGGTCCCGCTAAAACGGACGGGTCTGAATTTGTATTAAAGTAAAACTGTTGTGAAGGGACTTAACAGAGTGACCTGGGTCGGACCGTATCACGACTGAGCCGAGCCGGACCGAGCGCCTCCGTGAAACCGACGATTCACGGAGACAAGCGGGCTCGACCTAGGTTGGTCCCGGGGAGCGTACGTGCGACACCCAGACTCACACACACACAAAACACAAAGCACACCCCTGCGGAGCGGTGTGTGTGTGTCGTACGCGATCGTTCCTATAAATCACCGCGAGTGCGGTGTCCAACACTCGACAGTTGTTAGACCAGATAGCAACACTCCAAAATTCTCTCCACCAGAACAAACAATTTACAATGCGGCTGTCCAAAAAAACACTACGTACTCCGACACTGTAGGGGGCGTCAGGGTGGTATGGCCGTAAGCAATTAGTGCAGGCGCAAAACCAGGTTTTATACAGTAGCACATAAGGAGTGAGAAAGCTGCTGAGGCTCGACGTTACACTCTTACAAAAACAATCATTAGTTAGATATAAACGGCAGTAATTGATTCAGTAGTACTCCTTATCCATGTAAACGATCATTGTGACATCTGAATTCATTAATTATCTGAAATACACTGCGTGTGCGTGTGATGTTAAATGTTTGAACCAAGGTTAACGGTTAAAGTGTCAGAGAATGGGTGGTGATTTTTTGACGTCCTCCCATGATCTGAAGTGAGCGTGCGTGTTTGTGTTGGTGAAAGTTTAAGAAATGTACAACTGTCGTTTCAGCTCTCTGGTGCTCCCTGCTGGCAGTATCACTATACTGTCCTCATGTTTCACAAAAATAGTTTTGAGAGACGTTGTCAGTTTTTGTATGTTGCTTAAATCCTCCAAAGCGGTTGGCAGTAAACATCAGGTCACGGTACGCCACGGTAGGCCACGGAGGCAATGAGCTCGAGTTGAAAAAGAAAAAGCTTACAGCACCTGGTATTCCCAGGCGGTCTCCCATCCAAGTACTAACCAGGCCCGACCCTGCATAGCTTCCGAGATCAGACGAGATCGGGCGTGTTCAGGGTGGTATGGCCGTAAGCATTTAGTGCAGGCGCAAAACCAGGTTTTATACAGTAGCACATAAGGAGTGAGAAAGCTGCTGAGGCTCGACGTTACACTTTTACAAAAACAATCATTAGTTAGATATAAACGGCAGTAATTGATTCAGTAGGACTCCTTATCCATGTAAACGATCATTGTGACATCTGAATTCATTAATTATCTGAAATACACTGCGTGTGCGTGTGATGTTAAATGTTTGAACCAAGGTTAACGGTTAAAGTGTAAGAGAATGGGTGGTGATTTTTTGACGTCCTCCCATGATCTGAAGTGAGCGTGCGTGTTTGTGTTGGTGAAAGTTTAAGAAATGTACAACTGTCGGTTCAGCTCTCTGGTGCTCCCTGCTGGCAGTATCACTATACTGTCCTCATGTTTCACAAAAATAGTTTTGAGAGACGTTGTCAGTTTTTGTATGTTGCTTAAATCCTCCAAAGCGGTTGGCAGTAAACATCAGGTCACGGTACGCCACGGTAGGCCACGGAGGCAATGAGCTCGAGTTGAAAAAGAAAAAGCTTACAGCACCTGGTATTCCCAGGCGGTCTCCCATCCAA
Organism: Gadus chalcogrammus; assembly: GCF_026213295.1. NCBI lineage: Eukaryota > Metazoa > Chordata > Actinopteri > Gadiformes > Gadidae > Gadus > Gadus chalcogrammus. The sequence goes on along the minus strand of NC_079423.1, from coordinate 10,469,972 downwards.
GTACTAACCAGGCCCGACCCTGCTTAGCTTCCGAGATCAGACGAGATCGGGCGTGTTCAGGGTGGTATGGCCGTAAGCAATTAGTGCAGGCGCAAAACCAGGTTTTATACAGTAGCACATAAGGAGTGAGAAAGCTGCTGAGGCTCGACGTTACACTCTTACAAAAACAATCATTAGTTAGATATAAACGGCAGTAATTGATTCAGTAGGACTCCTTATCCATGTAAACGATCATTGTGACATCTGAATTCATTAATTATCTGAAATACACTGCGTGTGCGTGTGATGTTAAATGTTTGAACCAAGGTTAACGGTTAAAGTGTCAGAGAATGGGTGGTGATTTTTTGACGTCCTCCCATGATCTGAAGTGAGCGTGCGTGTTTGTGTTGGTGAAAGTTTAAGAAATGTACAACTGTCGGTTCAGCTCTCTGGTGCTCCCTGCTGGCAGTATCACTATACTGTCCTCATGTTTCACAAAAATAGTTTTGAGAGACGTTGTCAGTTTTTGTATGTTGCTTAAATCCTCCAAAGCGGTTGGCAGTAAACATCAGGTCACGGTACGCCACGGTAGGCCACGGAGGCAATGAGCTCGAGTTGAAAAAGAAAAAGCTTACAGCACCTGGTATTCCCAGGCGGTCTCCCATCCAAGTACTAACCAGGCCCGACCCTGCTTAGCTTCCGAGATCAGACGAGATCGGGCGTGTTCAGGGTGGTATGGCCGTAAGCAAATAGTTCAGGCGCAAAACCAGGTTTTATACAGTAGCACATAAGGAGTGAGAAAGCTGCTGAGGCTCGACGTTACACTTTTACAAAAACAATCATTAGTTAGATATAAACGGCAGTAATTGATTCAGTAGGACTCCTTATCCATGTAAACGATCATTGTGACATCTGAATTCATTAATTATCTGAAATACACTGCGTGTGCGTGTGATGTTAAATGTTTGAACCAAGGTTAACGGTTAAAGTGTCAGAGAATGGGTGGTGATTTTTTGACGTCCTCCCATGATCTGAAGTGAGCGTGCGTGTTTGTGTTGGTGAAAGTTTAAGAAATGTACAACTGTCGGTTCAGCTCTCTGGTGCTCCCTGCTGGCAGTATCACTATACTGTCCTCATGTTTCACAAAAATAGTTTTGAGAGACGTTGTCAGTTTTTGTATGTTGCTTAAATCCTCCAAAGCGGTTGGCAGTAAACATCAGGTCACGGTACGCCACGGAGTCAATGAGCTCGAGTTGAAAAAGAAAAAGCTTACAGCACCTGGTATTCCCAGGCGGTCTCCCATCCAAGTACTAACCAGCCCCGACCCTGCTTAGCTTCCGAGATCAGACGAGATCGGGCGTGTTCAGGGTGGTATGGCCGTAAGCAATTAGTGCAGGCGCAAAACCAGGTTTTATACAGTAGCACATAAGGAGTGAGAAAGCTGCTGAGGCTCGACGTTACACTCTTACAAAAACAATCATTAGTTAGATATAAACGGCAGTAATTGATTCAGTAGGACTCCTTATCCATGTAAACGATCATTGTGACATCTGAATTCATTAATTATCTGAAATACACTGTGTGTGCGTGTGATGTTAAATGTTTGAACCAAGGTTAACGGTTAAAGTGTCAGAGAATGGGTGGTGATTTTTTGACGTCCTCCCATGATCTGAAGTGAGCGTGCGTGTTTGTGTTGGTGAAAGTTTAAGAAATGTACAACTGTCGGTTCAGCTCTCTGGTGCTCCCTGCTGGCAGTATCACTATACTGTCCTCATGTTTCACAAAAATAGTTTTGAGAGACGTTGTCAGTTTTTGTATGTTGCTTAAATCCTCCAAAGCGGTTGGCAGTAAACATCAGGTCACGGTACGCCACGGTAGGCCACGGAGACAATGAGCTCGAGTTGAAAAAGAAAATGCTTACAGCACCTGGTATTCCCAGGCGGTCTCCCATCCAAGTACTAACCAGGCCCAACCCTGCTTAGCTTCCGAGATCAGACGAGATCGGGCGTGTTCAGGGTGGTATGGCCGTAAGCAAATAGTGCAGGCGCAAAACCAGGTTTTATACAGTAGCACATAAGGAGTGAGAAAGCTGCTGAGGCTCGACGTTACACTTTTACAAAAACAATCATTAGTTAGATATAAACGGCAGTAATTGATTCAGTAGGACTCCTTATCCATGTAAACGATCATTGTGACATCTGAATTCATTAATTATCTGAAATACACTGCGTGTGCGTGTGATGTTAAATGTTTGAACCAAGGTTAACGGTTAAAGTGTCAGAGAATGGGTGGTGATTTTTTGACATCCTCCCATGATCTGAAGTGAGCGTGCGTGTTTGTGTTGGTGAAAGTTTAAGAAATGTACAACTGTCGGTTCAGCTCTCTGGTGCTCCCTGCTGGCAGTATCACTATACTGTCCTCATGTTTCACAAAAATAGTTTTGAGAGACGTTGTCAGTTTTTGTATGTTGCTTAAATCCTCCAAAGCGGTTGGCAGTAAACATCAGGTCACGGTACGCCACGGAGTCAATGAGCTCGAGTTGAAAAAGAAAAAGCTTACAGCACCTGGTATTCCCAGGCGGTCTCCCATCCATGTACTAACCAGGCCCGACCCTGCTTAACTTCCGAGATCAGACGAGATCGGGCGTGTTCAGGGTGGTATGGCCGTAAGCAATTAGTGCAGGCGCAAAACCAGGTTTTATACAGTAGCACATAAGGAGTGAGAAAGCTGCTGAGGCTCGACGTTACACTCTTACAAAAACAATCATTAGTTAGATATAAACGGCAGTAATTGATTCAGTAGGACTCCTTATCCATGTAAACGATCATTGTGACATCTGAATTCATTAATTATCTGAAATACACTGCGTGTGCGTGTGATGTTAAATGTTTGAACCAAGGTTAACGGTTAAAGTGTCAGAGAATGGGTGATGATTTTTTGACGTCCTCCCATGATCTGAAGTGAGCGTGCGTGTTTGTGTTGGTGAAAGTTTAAGAAATGTACAACTGTCGGTTCAGCTCTCTGGTGCTCCCTGCTGGCAGTATCACTATACTGTCCTCATGTTTCACAAAAATAGTTTTGAGAGACGTTGTCAGTTTTTGTATGTTGCTTAAATCCTCCAAAGCGGTTGGCAGTAAACATCAGGTCACGGTACGCCACGGTAGGCCACGGAGGCAATGAGCTCGAGTTGAAAAAGAAAATGCTTACAGCACCTGGTATTCCCAGGCGGTCTCCCATCCAAGTACTAACCAGGCCCGACCCTGCTTAGCTTCCGAGATCAGACGAGATCGGGCGTGTTTTTTTTTTTCTTTTTTATTATCAAAAATAGATTCAATTTTATACAATTACACATTAATTTATACGTATATCAAATAAAAGTAAATGAAAAACAGTCCCACAAATTAAACCACCCTCAGAAACCGCACAAACAATTAACTAAGCACACTTTCTCTTTTAAATTAAAATAAGAACAACACAGCAAAAGCAGTATCTTTTCCCGAATACACTTACCCTCGAAATTAAACCGCCCCTCAATCCCAAAGCACAAACCGAATAGCCAAACACAGATTCTTTTAACCTCGACCATTTACCCACAAAATTAAACCACCCCTCATTCGAAAAAACCACACAAAACCAAAATCCCACAAAAAACCCCCCACTCTCCCACCTCCAAAAATAAGCCACCCCCTTTAAACCACCCAAATCAACCCCAAACGGTGCCCTGCTCAGTCATCCATACAATTCCATTCTCATTCACACCACATACTCCTGCGCTCTCTACAAACATACTCACAAACAAAGCCTCGTCCACAACATACAGCATTCGTAAGTGTCTTTTCCATTCATTCACAAACAGCCTCCATGCATCCAACTTTCTCCTTTCATACAGCGCAAAATCGCGTCTGTTAAAAATCGCCCTCCTTGCGAATCCAAAGATCATATTGATCATTTTCCAATTTCTATATTTCCTACTCACTCCCAAGAGTACAGACAATTCCCACCCCCGTTCCACCCAGCAGTCTCCCACACTGCACCCTCCCAGCAGCCCCTTGATTTTTCCCCAGAATTCCACTAGCTCGCAACTCTTTCCAATATGGCATTTCTTTTATATTCAGTTCTCATAACGTTCGCATTCAGGGAAAAAATAACCAATGCCATAAATAATAAAAAATAAAATAAGGAAAAACCAACGAAAAAGAGCCAGCTAGCACAATAACCTTCATCAAAAAAAATTAACAATTCTTATTCTTCTTCCCACTCCCCTCCGTTTTTTGCTTTGCGGACAGCCTTTTTTTCGCCTCCCTTAGCTCCTCCATGTCCATATCACTCCCCGAGCTCCCCTCCCTCACAGTATTATCAACAAAATCCCCACTCTCACCCACCTCATCATTGCCCCAAGTCATATTAAGTACAGTTTTCCCCGTCCCATCCCCAAACATTCTTACCCCTTCCCGTCTTTCACCTCTGCCTCTCACGCTCCTGTCTCCCTGCCGCCGCGGCAGGCCCTCGCTCCGCTCTCCCCTCAGGTCCGCAGGCTGGCCCGAGGTGAGCTCCTCCTCCAGCAACGTGGGGAATTCCTCCCCCCCAGAGACACCGTCCCGGTCCATGCTCGCGCCCATGCCCTCCTCCTCGTCCTCACCACCACCGTCATCCGGCGCCCCCGGTTCGTCACCATCCAGCTCGCCGCCGTCCTCCTCCGCCTCCTTCTCCACCGGGCATATACAGTCTCTCTCTCTCCTCCGGCATGTCAGACACTTTGCCACCCCAGTGGCACACTCCCGAGCGTAGTGGCCCTGGCATCCACAATTATGGCAGGTAAAATCCGGGCACTCACGCAGGATGTGGCCCGGCTGCATACAGCTCCTGCAAACCTTCATCTGGCGGTCGTGGATTACTCTAAAGTATTCAACACCCGTTGCGGTATTGAATTTAGTGGAATATGGCAAGGATTGCACGAGCTCATTAAATTTGACCCGTACAATCCTTGTACCATCGGCAATATTGGTGCCCGGCCACATCCTCCTCTTGATGGACGAAAGCGCCCGGACTCCCCACCCACTTAGTTTATCCAGGATTTCCGCATCAGAAATGTATGCTGGCAGGGTAAGAAAGGAAACCACCAGCTCGTCATTACATAGTTCTCTGGCAATAATCCTAGTGTTGTGTATTTTAAACCCATCGAGCAGACGGTCCTTCCCCCTCTCTCCGCACACCGTCACCTCCAGCTTCCCGAGGGCCAGCACCCTACAGGCCCTGATTTCTCCGCACACGACCGCCATAGCCTTCATTAATTCTCCTATGGGTATAACGTCCCCGCACTGCTCCACGCAAACCGTGAGCCTCCTCTCATACATGCGCTCTACCTTCTTAATCCCGTCCACTGTTTCTCCACCAGCCACCTGCTCTTGCCCGCCTCCAGCCGCCTTGCCGTTCCCATCTCCCCCGCTCTCTCCTTCTCTCCTTTCTCCTCCCGACTCCTCCGCAACACTCCTTCCTCCTCGCAACCCGCCAGCTTTTCCGTCCTCCTCCACCTCAAGTCCTGCTCCATTCACCGTCCCTCCAGCTCGCTGCCCGCCGGCACTCATTTCGCCCGGTGGCTTCGCCGAAGCTAGGCCCCGGATCATTCTCGCCTCCACCGTTGCAAACAAACAAAAATGACTGGAAAAGTATATATATAATAACTCAGGGCGATCCCCCAACAGTCTATGACTGCGGGGGACGAAAAAAAACACAAAATAACTGGGTTGTGACGTGTGTCCCGATAGGACTCACTATATTGATGCACCTAGCCGTTCCAGAATCACTCTAGAATCATGCTGTGACACCATGTTTTCAACAAGATCACCATATATATTGTGTATCTCTTATGATAAAGTAAATTAATTGCTTTATAACTTTTTGTGTATCTCATATCTTATGATAAAGAAAATTGGTTTCTTTATAACTTTTTGTGTATCTCTTATGATAAAGAAAATTGGTTTCTTTATAACTTATTGTGTATCAAGTATATTTTATGATAAGGTAAATTGATTACCTTATAACTTCTTCAATGCTTACATATATTTTATGATAAGGTAAATTGTTTACCTTATAACTTCTTCAATGCTTACATATATTTTATGATAAGGTAAATTGTTTACCTTATAACTTCTTCAATGCTTATATATATTTTAGGATAAAGAAAATTGGTTTCTTTATAACTGCTTGTGTGAAAGTAAATTGCTTACTTAGATTTTCTTATGTGTTAAGATTATGTGCCTTAAAATGTCTTACCATAGGGCTAACTGGTTACATTATATACATTTTTATGTAGTAAATTGAATGCTTAAACATGTCTCCTCGTGGAGAAACATTGGAGGAATACAAAGAACATGTGTCCCTTTAGACCCCATGATGTATGAACACAACTTCAAGCTCCTTGTGTTGCCCCTCGGGCAAAATAAGGGAAACTCTGGAACGTTTATCAAAGGATCTTTTGTTATCAGGAGAGTAAAACAGAGAAATCTGCAGAGAACTCTCACTCTCTAGCTCGTGCTCTCTGGGTCTTTTTGGTTCTTCTGCTGCTGGTGTGGTGCCGTGTGTTCTCGCTCTGCTCTGCTCCTGCTCTTCTGCTTCCAAAAAACAGCGGCCTTCATAGCAATAGGTTTTTTAGCTTAAAAAGACTCTGACACCGTAAGCGCTCGGTTCAGACTCTGTTTTCTTTTTAGTTTAGATTTAGAAAATCCAACCTCAAGCTCCTCTTGACGAAAAGTTGGTGGTTTAGTCCTAGAACCGTCTTCCCGAAAGAAAAAGGCAGCTCTCGGGGTCGTGCGTTGTATTGAGGCACGAGAGTTTGCTTGAACGTAAAATTCCTGGGCTCCACTCGGGAAACGTTGGTAGTGTAGATCTAAAAACCCACCTGCCTTGAGCTCCTCTCGAGAATAGCTGGTGGCTTTTTAGTAGATTTAGTCATAAAACACCGTCCTCGAGCCACTCGAGTGCATTTGGTAGTTTTAATAGGATTCCCCTCCCCTACTTACAAGCGCTGCCTACCCCTCCTGGGTAAGGCTCAATTAGGATCCCCTCTTAGAATTAGCAATAGTTTAGGTTAAAAGTCCTGTCCATTCTTCATCTATTTTCTTCTTCTTTTTACTGTCTTTTCTTTTCAAATCTATACTCAGTTGTAAAAGTTATTTTGTCTATTGGACCTAATAATAAATCTACCTGACTACATTTGTAGTAGGTTAACTCAATCGTTCGAGTCCTTTTCCCTGTCGACTCCTCGACACAGGCAAAGCAGAACGACACGCGCTCTCCCAGCTGATCCCCTCACGGTGAGTGGCGCATTGTACAGGCAATGGTTGATTGTGACTGACGTGTATAGGGGGTGACAAGGCAAAAAAGATACATCATCATTTCGTGTTAACTATTATTATTGTATTCGAGAGACTTTGGTCCCGCTAAAACGGACGGGTCTGAATTTGTATTAAAGTAAAACTGTTGTGAAGGGACTTAACAGAGTGACCTGGGTCGGACCGTATCACGACTGAGCCGAGCCGGACCGAGCGCCTCCGTGAAACCGACGATTCACGGAGACAAGCGGGCTCGACCTAGGTTGGTCCCGGGGAGCGTACGTGCGACACCCAGACTCACACACACACAAAACACAAAGCACACCCCTGCGGAGCGGTGTGTGTGTGTCGTACGCGATCGTTCCTATAAATCACCGCGAGTGCGGTGTCCAACACTCGACAGTTGTTAGACCAGATAGCAACACTCCAAAATTCTCTCCACCAGAACAAACAATTTACCATGCGGCTGTCCAAAAAAACACTACGTACTCCGACACTGTAGGGGGCGTCAGGGTGGTATGGCCGTAAGCAATTAGTGCAGGCGCAAAACCAGGTTTTATACAGTAGCACATAAGGAGTGAGAAAGCTGCTGAGGCTCGACGTTACACTCTTACAAAAACAATCATTAGTTAGATATAAACGGCAGTAATTGATTCAGTAGTACTCCTTATCCATGTAAACGATCATTGTGACATCTGAATTCATTAATTATCTGAAATACACTGCGTGTGCGTGTGATGTTAAATGTTTGAACCAAGGTTAACGGTTAAAGTGTCAGAGAATGGGTGGTGATTTTTTGACGTCCTCCCATGATCTGAAGTGAGCGTGCGTGTTTGTGTTGGTGAAAGTTTAAGAAATGTACAACTGTTGTTTCAGCTCTCTGGTGCTCCCTGCTGGCAGTATCACTATACTGTCCTCATGTTTCACAAAAATAGTTTTGAGAGACGTTGTCAGTTTTTGTATGTTGCTTAAATCCTCCAAAGCGGTTGGCAGTAAACATCAGGTCACGGTACGCCACGGTAGGCCACGGAGGCAATGAGCTCGAGTTGAAAAAGAAAAAGCTTACAGCACCTGGTATTCCCAGGCGGTCTCCCATCCAAGTACTAACCAGGCCCGACCCTGCATAGCTTCCGAGATCAGACGAGATCGGGCGTGTTCAGGGTGGTATGGCCGTAAGCATTTAGTGCAGGCGCAAAACCAGGTTTTATACAGTAGCACATAAGGAGTGAGAAAGCTGCTGAGGCTCGACGTTACACTTTTACAAAAACAATCATTAGTTAGATATAAACGGCAGTAATTGATTCAGTAGGACTCCTTATCCATGTAAACGATCATTGTGACATCTGAATTCATTAATTATCTGAAATACACTGCGTGTGCGTGTGATGTTAAATGTTTGAACCAAGGTTAACGGTTAAAGTGTAAGAGAATGGGTGGTGATTTTTTGACGTCCTCCCATGATCTGAAGTGAGCGTGCGTGTTTGTGTTGGTGAAAGTTTAAGAAATGTACAACTGTCGGTTCAGCTCTCTGGTGCTCCCTGCTGGCAGTATCACTATACTGTCCTCATGTTTCACAAAAATAGTTTTGAGAGACGTTGTCAGTTTTTGTATGTTGCTTAAATCCTCCAAAGCGGTTGGCAGTAAACATCAGGTCACGGTACGCCACGGTAGGCCACGGAGGCAATGAGCTCGAGTTGAAAAAGAAAAAGCTTACAGCACCTGGTATTCCCAGGCGGTCTCCCATCCAAGTACTAACCAGGCCCGACCCTGCTTAGCTTCCGAGATCAGACGAGATCGGGCGTGTTCAGGGTGGTATGGCCGTAAGCAATTAGTGCAGGCGCAAAACCAGGTTTTATACAGTAGCACATAAGGAGTGAGAAAGCTGCTGAGGCTCGACGTTACACTCTTACAAAAACAATCATTAGTTAGATATAAACGGCAGTAATTGATTCAGTAGGACTCCTTATCCATGTAAACGATCATTGTGACATCTGAATTCATTAATTATCTGAAATACACTGCGTGTGCGTGTGATGTTAAATGTTTGAACCAAGGTTAACGGTTAAAGTGTCAGAGAATGGGTGGTGATTTTTTGACGTCCTCCCATGATCTGAAGTGAGCGTGCGTGTTTGTGTTGGTGAAAGTTTAAGAAATGTACAACTGTCGGTTCAGCTCTCTGGTGCTCCCTGCTGGCAGTATCACTATACTGTCCTCATGTTTCACAAAAATAGTTTTGAGAGACGTTGTCAGTTTTTGTATGTTGCTTAAATCCTCCAAAGCGGTTGGCAGTAAACATCAGGTCACGGTACGCCACGGTAGGCCACGGAGGCAATGAGCTCGAGTTGAAAAAGAAAAAGCTTACAGCACCTGGTATTCCCAGGCGGTCTCCCATCCAAGTACTAACCAGGCCCGACCCTGCATAGCTGCCGAGATCAGACGAGATCGGGCGTGTTCAGGGTGGTATGGCCGTAAGCATTTAGTGCAGGCGCAAAACCAGGTTTTATACAGTAGCACATAAGGAGTGAGAAAGCTGCTGAGGCTCGACGTTACACTTTTACAAAAACAATCATTAGTTAGATATAAACGGCAGTAATTGATTCAGTAGGACTCCTTATCCATGTAAACGATCATTGTGACATCTGAATTCATTAATTATCTGAAATACACTGCGTGTGCGTGTGATGTTAAATGTTTGAACCAAGGTTAACGGTTAAAGTGTAAGAGAATGGGTGGTGATTTTTTGACGTCCTCCCGTGATCTGAAGTGAGCGTGCGTGTTTGTGTTGGTGAAAGTTTAAGAAATGTACAACTGTCGGTTCAGCTCTCTGGTGCTCCCTGCTGGCAGTATCACTATACTGTCCTCATGTTTCACAAAAATAGTTTTGAGAGACGTTGTCAGTTTTTGTATGTTGCTTAATTCCTCCAAAGCGGTTGGCAGTAAACATCAGGTCACGGTACGCCACGGTAGGCCACGGAGGCAATGAGCTCGAGTTGAAAAAGAAAAAGCTTACAGCACCTGGTATTCCCAGGCGGTCTCCCATCTAAGTACTAACCAGGCCCGACCCTGCTTAGCTTCCGAGATCAGACGAGATCGGGCGTGTTCAGGGTGGTATGGCCGTAAGCAATTAGTGCAGGCGCAAAACCAGGTTTTATACAGTAGCACATAAGGAGTGAGAAAGCTGCTGAGACTCGACGTTACACTCTTACAAAAACAATCATTAGTTAGATATAAACGGCTGTAATTGATTCAGTAGGACTCCTTATCCATGTAAACGATCATTGTGACATCTGAATTCATTAATTATCTGAAATACACTGCGTGTGCGTGTGATGTTAAATGTTTGAACCAAGGTTAACGGTTAAAGTGTCAGAGAATGGGTGGTGATTTTTTGACGTCCTCCCATGATCTGAAGTGAGCGTGCGTGTTTGTGTTGGTGAAAGTTTAAGAAATGTACAACTGTCGTTTCAGCTCTCTGGTGCTCCCTGCTGGCAGTATCACTATACTGTCCTCATGTTTCACAAAAATAGTTTTGAGAGACGTTGTCAGTTTTTGTATGTTGCTTAAATCCTCCAAAGCGGTTGGCAGTAAACATCAGGTCACGGTACGCCACGGTAGGCCACGGAGGCAATGAGCTCGAGTTGAAAAAGAAAAAGCTTACAGCACCTGGTATTCCCAGGCGGTCTCCCATCCATGTACTAACCAGGCCCGACCCTGCATAGCTTCCAAGATCAGACGAGATCGGGCGTGTTCAGGGTGGTATGGCCGTAAGCATTTAGTGCAGGCGCAAAACCAGGTTTTATACAGTAGCACATAAGGAGTGAGAAAGCTGCTGAGGCTCGACGTTACACTTTTACAAAAACAATCATTAGTTAGATATAAACGGCAGTAATTGATTCAGTAGGACTCCTTATCCATGTAAACGATCATTGTGACATCTGAATTCATTAATTATCTGAAATACACTGCGTGTGCGTGTGATGTTAAATGTTTGAACCAAGGTTAACGGTTAAAGTGTAAGAGAATGGGTGGTGATTTTTTGACGTCCTCCCATGATCTGAAGTGAGCGTGCGTGTTTGTGTTGGTGAAAGTTTAAGAAATGTACAACTGTCGGTTCAGCTCTCTGGTGCTCCCTGCTGGCAGTATCACTATACTGTCCTCATGTTTCACAAAAATAGTTTTGAGAGACGTTGTCAGTTTTTGTATGTTGCTTAAATCCTCCAAAGCGGTTGGCAGTAAACATCAGGTCACGGTACGCCACGGTAGGCCACGGAGGCAATGAGCTCGAGTTGAAAAAGAAAAAGCTTACCGCACCTGGTATTCCCAGGCGGTCTCCCATCCAAGTACTAACCAGGCCCGACCCTGCATAGCTTCCGAGATCAGACGAGATCGGGCGTGTTCAGGGTGGTATGGCCGTAAGCATTTAGTGCAGGCGCAAAACCAGGTTTTATACAGTAGCACATAAGGAGTGAGAAAGCTGCTGAGGCTCGACGTTACACTTTTACAAAAACAATCATTAGTTAGATATAAACGGCAGTAATTGATTCAGTAGGACTCCTTATCCATGTAAACGATCATTGTGACATCTGAATTCATTAATTATCTGAAATACACTGCGTGTGCGTGTGATGTTAAATGTTTGAACCAAGGTTAACGGTTAAAGTGTAAGAGAATGGGTGGTGATTTTTTGACGTCCTCCCATGATCTGAAGTGAGCGTGCGTGTTTGTGTTGGTGAAAGTTTAAGAAATGTACAACTGTCGGTTCAGCTCTCTGGTGCTCCCTGCTGGCAGTATCACTATACTGTCCTCATGTTTCACAATAATTGTTTTGAGAGACGTTGTCAGTTTTTGTATGTTGCTTAAATCCTCCAAAGCGGTTGGCAGTAAACATCAGGTCACGGTACGCCACGGTAGGCCACGGAGGCAATGAGCTCGAGTTGAAAAAGAAAAAGCTTACAGCACCTGGTATTCCCAGGCGGTCTCCCATCCAAGTACTAACCAGGCCCGACCATGCTTAGCTTCCGAGATCAGACGAGATCGGGCGTGTTTTTTTTTTCTTTTTAGTGACACCCGTCACTACTTACAGCAACCTGGGCTTCTGAGGAGGTCTCCCATCCAAGTACTAACCAGGCCCGACCCTGCTTAGCTTCCGAGATCAGACGAGATCGGGCGTGTTCAGGGTGGTATGGCCGTAAGCAATTAGTGCAGGCGCAAAACCAGGTTTTATACAGTAGCACATAAGGAATGAGAAAGCTGCTGAGGCTCGACGTTACACTCTTACAAAAACAATCATTAGTTAGATATAAACGGCAGTAATTGATTCAGTAGGACTCCTTATCCATGTAAACGATCATTGTGACATCTGAATTCATTAATTATCTGAAATACACTGCGTGTGCGTGTGATGTTAAATGTTTGAACCAAGGTTAACGGTTAAAGTGTCAGAGAATGGGTGGTGATTTTTTGACGTCCTCCCATGATCTGAAGTGAGCGTGCGTGTTTGTGTTGGTGAAAGTTTAAGAAATGTACAACTGTCGTTTCAGCTCTCTGGTGCTCCCTGCTGGCAGTATCACTATACTGTCCTCATGTTTCACAAAAATAGTTTTGAGAGACGTTGTCAGTTTTTGTATGTTGCTTAAATCCTCCAAAGCGGTTGGCAGTAAACATCAGGTCACGGTACGCCACGGTAGGCCACGGAGGCAATGAGCTCGAGTTGAAAAAGAAAAAGCTTACAGCACCTGGTATTCCCAGGCGGTCTCCCATCCAAGTACTAACCAGGCCCGACCCTGCAAAGCATCCGAGATCAGACGAGATCGGGCGTGTTCAGGGTGGTATGGCCGTAAACATTTAGTGCAGGCGCAAAACCAGGTTTTATACAGTAGCACATAAGGAGTGAGAAAGCTGCTGAGGCTCGACGTTACACTTTTACAAAAACAATCATTCGTTAGATATAAACGGCAGTAATTGATTCAGTAGGACTCCTTATCCATGTAAACGATCATTGTGACATCTGAATTCATTAATTATCTGAAATACACTGCGTGTGCGTGTGATGTTAAATGTTTGAACCAAGGTTAACGGTTAAAGTGTAAGAGAATGGGTGGTGATTTTTTGACGTCCTCCCATGATCTGAAGTGAGCGTGCGTGTTTGTGTTGGTGAAAGTTTAAGAAATGTACAACTGTCGGTTCAGCTCTCTGGTGCTCCCTGCTGGCAGTATCACTATACTGTCCTCATGTTTCACAAAAATAGTTTTGAGAGACGTTGTCATTTTTTGTATGTTGCTTAAATCCTCCAAAGCGGTTGGCAGTAAACATCAGGTCACGGTACGCCACGGTAGGCCACGGAGGCAATGAGCTGGAGTTGAAAAAGAAAAAGCTTACTGCACCTGTTATTCCCAGGCGGTCTCCCATCCAAGTACTAACCAGGCCCGACCCTCCTTAACTTCCGAGATCAGACTAGATCGGGCGTGTTCAGGGTGGTATGGCCGTAAGCAATTAGTGCAGGCGCAAAACCAGGTTTTATACAGTAGCACATAAGGAGTGAGAAAGCTGCTGAGGCTCGACATTACACTTTTACAAAAACAATCATTAGTTAGATATAAACGGCAGTAATTGATTCAGTAGGACTCCTTATCCATGTAAACGATCATTGTGACATCTGAATTCATTAATTATCTGAAATACACTGCGTGTGCGTGTGATGTTAAATGTTTGAACCAAGGTTAACGGTTAAAGTGTCAGAGAATGGGTGGTGATTTTTTGACGTCCTCCCATGATCTGAAGTGAGCGTGCGTGTTTGTGTTGGTGAAAGTTTAAGAAATGTACAACTGTCGGTTCAGCTCTCTGGTGCTCCCTGCTGGCAGTATCACTATACTGTCCTCATGTTTCACAAAATAGTTTTGAGAGACGTTGTCAGTTTTTGTATGTTGCTTAAATCCTCCAAAGCGGTTGGCAGTAAACATCAGGTCACGGTACGCCACGGTAGGCCACGGAGGCAATGAGCTCGAGTTGAAAAAGAAAAAGCTTACAGCACCTGGTATTCCCAGGCGGTCTCCCATCCTAGTACTAACCAGGCCCGACCCTGCTTAGCTTCCGAGATCAGACGAGATCGGGCGTGTTCAGGGTGGTATGGCCGTAAGCATTTAGTGCAGGCGCAAAACCAGGTTTTATACAGTAGCACATAAGGAGTGAGAAAGCTGCTGAGGCTCGACGTTACACTTTTACAAAAACAATCATTAGTTAGATATAAACGGCAGTAATTGATTCAGTAGGACTCCTTATCCATGTAAACGATCATTGTGACATCTGAATTCATTAATTATCTGAATACACTGCGTGTGCGTGTGATGTTAAATGTTTGAACCAAGGTTAACGGTTAAAGTGTAAGAGAATGGGTGGTGATTTTTTGACGTCCTCCCATGATCTGAAGTGAGCGTGCGTGTTTGTGTTGGTGAAAGTTTAAGAAATGTACAACTGTCGGTTCAGCTCTCTGGTGCTCCCTGCTGGCAGTATCACTATACTGTCCTCATGTTTCACAAAAATAGTTTTGAGAGACGTTGTCAGTTTTTGTATGTTGCTTAAATCCTCCAAAGCGGTTGGCAGTAAACATCAGGTCACGGTACGCCACGGTAGGCCACGGAGGCAATGAGCTCGAGTTGAAAAAGAAAAAGCTTACAGCACCTGGTATTCCCAGGCGGTCTCCCATCCAAGTACAAACCAGGCCCGACCCTGCTTAGCTTCCGAGATCAGACGAGATCGGGCGTGTTCAGGGTGGTATGGCCGTAAGCAATTAGTGCAGGCGCAAAACCAGGTTTTATACAGTAGCACATAAGGAGTGAGAAAGCTGCTGAGGCTCGACGTTACACTCTTACAAAAACAATCATTAGTTAGATATAAACGGCAGTAATTGATTCAGTAGGACTCCTTATCCATGTAAACGATCATTGTGACATCTGAATTCATTAATTATCTGAAATACACTGCGTGTGCGTGTGATGTTAAATGTTTGAACCAAGGTTAACGGTTAAAGTGTCAGAGAATGGGTGGTGATTTTTTGACGTCCTCCCATGATCTGAAGTGAGCGTGCGTGTTTGTGTTGGTGAAAGTTTAAGAAATGTACAACTGTCGGTTCAGCTCTCTGGTGCTCCCTGCTGGCAGTATCACTATACTGTCCTCATGTTTCACAAAAATAGTTTTGAGAGACGTTGTCAGTTTTTGTATGTTGCTTAAATCCTCCAAAGCGGTTGGCAGTAAACATCAGGTCACGGTACGCCACGGTAGGCCGCGGAGTCAATGAGCTCGAGTTGAAAAAGAAAAATCTAACAGCACCTGGTATTCCCAGGCGGTCTCCCATCCAAGTACTAACCAGGCCCGACCCTGCTTAGCTTCCGAGATCAGACGAGATCGGGCGTGTTCAGGGTGGTATGGCCGTAAGCAATTAGTGCAGGCGCAAAACCAGGTTTTATACAGTAGCACATTAGGAGTGTGAAAGCTGCTGAGGCTCGACGTTACACTTTTACAAAAACAATCATTAGTTAGATATAAACGGCAGTAATTGATTCAGTAGGACTCCTTATCCATGTAAACGATCATTGTGACATCTGAATTCATTAATTATCTGAAATACACTGCGTGTGCGTGTGATGTTAAATGTTTGAACCAAGGTTAACGGTTAAAGTGTCAGAGAATGGGTGGTGATTTTTTGACGTCCTCCCATGATCTGAAGTGAGCGTGCGTGTTTGTGTTGGTGAAAGTTTAAGAAATGTACAACTGTCGTTTCAGCTCTCTGGTGCTCCCTGCTGGCAGTATCACTATACTGTCCTCATGTTTCACAAAAATAGTTTTGAGAGACGTTGTCATTTTTTGTATGTTGCTTAAATCCTCCAAAGCGGTTGGCAGTAAACATCAGGTCACGGTACGCCACGGTAGGCCACGGAGGCAATGAGCTCGAGTTGAAAAAGAATACGCTTACAGCACATGTTATTCCCAGGCGGTCTCCCATCCAAGTACTAACCAGTCCCGACCCTCCTTAACTTCCGAGATCAGACGAGATCGGGCGTGTTCAGGGTGGTATGGCCGTAAGCAATTAGTGCAGGCGCAAAACCAGGTTTTATACAGTAGCACATAAGGAGTGAGAAAGCTGCTGAGGCTCGACATTACACTTTTACAAAAACAATCATTAGTTAGATATAAACGGCAGTAATTGATTCAGTAGGACTCCTTATCCATGTAAACGATCATTGTGACATCTGAATTCATTAATTATCTGAAATACACTGCGTGTGCGTGTGATGTTAAATGTTTGAACCAAGGTTAACGGTTAAAGTGTCAGAGAATGGGTGGTGATTTTTTGACGTCCTCCCATGATCTGAAGTGAGCGTGCGTGTTTGTGTTGGTGAAAGTTTAAGAAATGTACAACTGTCGGTTCAGCTCTCTGGTGCTCCCTGCTGGCAGTATCACTATACTGTCCTCATGTTTCACAAAAATAGTTTTGAGAGACGTTGTCAGTTTTTGTATGTTGCTTAAATCCTCCAAAGCGGTTGGCAGTAAACATCAGGTCACGGTACGCCACGGTAGGCCACGGAGGCAATGAGCTCGAGTTGAAAAAGAAAAAG
>NC_079423.1:10440551-10445551 GCF_026213295.1 Gadus chalcogrammus | reverse complement strand
AAAAAGCTTACAGCAACTGGTATTCCCAGGCGGTCTCCCATCCAAGTACTAACCAGGCCCGACCCTGCTTAGCTTCCGAGATCAGACGAGATCGGGCGTGTTCAGGGTGGTATGGCCGTAAGCAATTAGTGTTGGCGCAAAACCAGGTTTTATACAGTAGCACATAAGGAGTGAGAAAGCTGCTGAGGCTCGACGTTACACTATTACAAAAACAATCATTAGTTAGATATAAACGGCAGTAATTGATTCAGTAGGACTCCTTATCCATGTAAACGATCATTGTGACATCTGAATTCATTAATTATCTGAAATACACTGCGTGTGCGTGTGATGTTAAATGTTTGAACCAAGGTTAACGGTTAAAGTGTAAGAGAATGGGTGGTGATTTTTTGACGTCCTCCCATGATCTGAAGTGAGCGTGCGTGTTTGTGTTGGTGAAAGTTTAAGAAATGTACAGCTGTCGGTTCAGCTCTCTGGTGCTCCCTGCTGGCAGTATCACTATACTGTCCTCATGTTTCACAAAAACAGTTTTGAGAGACGTTGTCAGTTTTTGTATGTTGCTTAAATCCTCCAAAGCGGTTGGCAGTAAACATCAGGTCACGGTACTCCACGGAGTCAATGAGCTCGAGTTGAAAAAGAAAAAGTTTACAGCACCTGGTATTCCCAGGCGGTCTCCCATCCAAGTACTAACCAGGCCCGACCCTGCTTAGCTTCCGAGATCAGACGAGATCGGGCGTGTTCAGGGTGGTATGGCCGAAAGCAATTAGTTCAGGCGCAAAACCAGGTTTTATACAGTAGCACATAAGGAGTGAGAAAGCTGCTGAGGCTCGACGTTACACTCTTACAAAAACAATCATTAGTTAGATATAAACGGCAGTAATTGATTCAGTAGGACTCCTTATCCATGTAAACGATCATTGTGACATCTGAATTCATTAATGATCTGAAATACACTGCGTGTGCGTGTGATGTTAAATGTTTGAACCAAGGTTAACGGTTAAAGTGTCAGAGAATGGGTGGTGATTTTTTGACGTCCTCCCATGATCTGAAGTGAGCGTGCGTGTTTGTGTTGGTGAAAGTTTAAGAAATGTACAACTGTCAGTTCAGCTCTCTGGTGCTCCCTGCTGGCAGTATCACTATACTGTCCTCATGTTTCACAAAAATAGTTTTGAGAGACGTTGTCAGTTTTTGTATGTTGCTTAAATCCTCCAAAGCGGTTGGCAGTAAACATCAGGTCACGGTACGCCACGGTAGGCCACGGAGTCAATGAGCTCGAGTTGAAAAAGAAACAGCTTACAGCACATGGTATTCCCAGGCGATCTCCCATCCAAGTACTAACCAGGCCCGACCCTGCTTAGCTTCCGAGATCAGACGAGATCGGGCGTGTTCAGGGTGGTATGGCCGTAACCAATTAGTACAGGCGCAAAACCAGGTTTTATACAGTAGCACATAAGGAGTGAGAAAGCTGCTGAGGCTCGACGTTACACTCTTACAAAAACAATCATTAGTTAGATATAAACGGCAGTAATTGATTCAGTAGGACTCCTTATCCATGTAAACGATCATTGTGACATCTGAATTCATTAATTATCTGAAATACACTGCGTGTGCGTGTGATGTTAAATGTTTGAACCAAGGTTAACGGTTAAAGTGTAAGAGAATGGGTGGTGATTTTTGACGTCCTCCCATGATCTGAAGTGAGCGTGCGTGTTTGTGTTGGTGAAAGTTTAAGAAATGTACAGCTGTCGGTTCAGCTCTCTGGTGCTCCCTGCTGGCAGTATCACTATACTGTCCTCATGTTTCACAAAAACAGTTTTGAGAGACGTTGTCAGTTTTTGTATGTTGCTTAAATCCTCCAAAGCGGTTGGCAGTAAACATCAGGTCACGGTACTCCACGGAGTCAATGAGCTCGAGTTGAAAAAGAAAAAGTTTACAGCACCTGGTATTCCCAGGCGGTCTCCCATCCAAGTACTAACCAGGCCCGACCCTGCTTAGCTTCCGAGATCAGACGAGATCGGGCGTGTTCAGGGTGGTATGGCCATAAGCAATTAGTGCAGGCGCAAAACCAGGTTTTATACAGTAGCACATAAGGAGTGAGAAAGCTGCTGAGGCTCGACGTTACACTCTTACAAAAACAATCATTAGTTAGATATAAACGGCAGTAATTGATTCAGTAGGACTCCTTATCCATGTAAACGATCATTGTGACATCTGAACTCATTAATGATCTGAAATACACTGCGTGTGCGTGTGATGTTAAATGTTTGAACCAAGGTTAACGGTTAAAGTGTCAGAGAATGGGTGGTGATTTTTTGACGTCCTCCCATGATCTGAAGTGAGCGTGCGTGTTTGTGTTGGTGAAAGTTTAAGAAATGTACAACTGTCGGTTCAGCTCTCTGGTGCTCCCTGCTGGCAGTATCACTATACTGTCCTCATGTTTCACAAAAATAGTTTTGAGAGACGTTGTCAGTTTTTGTATGTTGCTTAAATCCTCCAAAGCGGTTGGCAGTAAACATCAGGTCACGGTACGCCACGGTAGGCCACGGAGTCAATGAGCTCGAGTTGAAAAAGAAACAGCTTACAGCACCTGGTATTCCCAGGCGGTCTCCCATCCAAGTACTAACCAGGCCCGACCCTGCTTAGCTTCCGAGATCAGACGAGATCGGGCGTGTTCAGGGTGGTATGGCCGTAACCAAATAGTGCAGGCGCAAAACCAGGTTTTATACAGTAGCACATAAGGAGTGAGAAAGCTGCTGAGGCTCGACGTTACACTCTTACAAAAACAATCATTAGTTAGATATAAACGGCAGTAATTGATTCAGTAGGACTCCTTATCCATGTAAACGATCATTGTGACATCTGAATTCATTAATTATCTGAAATACACTGCCTGTGCGTGTGATGTTAAATGTTTGAACCAAGGTTAACGGTTAAAGTGTAAGAGAATGGGTGGTGATTTTTTGACGTCCTCCCATGATCTGAAGTGAGCGTGCGTGTTTGTGTTGGTGAAAGTTTAAGAAATGTACAGCTGTCGGTTCAGCTCTCTGGTGCTCCCTGCTGGCAGTATCACTATACTGTCCTCATGTTTCACAAAAACAGTTTTGAGAGACGTTGTCAGTTTTTGTATGTTGCTTAAATCCTCCAAAGCGGTTGGCAGTAAACATCAGGTCACGGTACTCCACGGAGTCAATGAGCTCGAGTTGAAAAAGAAAAAGTTTACAGCACCTGGTATTCCCAGGCGGTCTCCCATCCAAGTACTAACCAGGCCCGACCCTGCTTAGCTTCCGAGATCAGACGAGATCGGGCGTGTTCAGGGTGGTATGGCCGAAAGCAATTAGTTCAGGCGCAAAACCAGGTTTTATACAGTAGCACATAAGGAGTGAGAAAGCTGCTGAGGCTCGACGTTACACTCTTACAAAAACAATCATTAGTTAGATATAAACGGCAGTAATTGATTCAGTAGGACTCCTTATCCATGTAAACGATCATTGTGACATCTGAATTCATTAATTATCTGAAATACACTGCGTGTGCGTGTGATGTTAAATGTTTGAACCAAGGTTAACGGTTAAAGTGTCAGAGAATGGGTGGTGATTTTTTGA
This sequence comes from Gadus chalcogrammus, assembly GCF_026213295.1. Taxonomy (NCBI): domain Eukaryota; kingdom Metazoa; phylum Chordata; class Actinopteri; order Gadiformes; family Gadidae; genus Gadus; species Gadus chalcogrammus. Next base: position 10,441,949 of record NC_079423.1, on the reverse strand, counting down.
CGTCCTCCCATGATCTGAAGTGAGCGTGCGTGTTTGTGTTGGTGAAAGTTTAAGAAATGTACAACTGTCGGTTCAGCTCTCTGGTGCTCCCTGCTGGCAGTATCACTATACTGTCCTCATGTTTCACAAAAATAGTTTTGAGAGACGTTGTCAGTTTTTGTATGTTGCTTAAATCCTCCAAAGCGGTTGGCAGTAAACATCAGGTCACGGTACGCCACGGTAGGCCACGGAGGCAACGAGCTCGAGTTGAAAAAGAAAACGCTTACAGCACCTGGTATTCCCAGGCGGTCTCCCATCCAAGTACTAACCAGGCCCGACCCTGCTTAGCTTCCGAGATCAGACGAGATCGGGCGTGTTCAGGGTGGTATGGCCGTAAGCAATTAGTGTAGGCGCAAAACCAGGTTTTATACAGTAGCACATAAGGAGTGAGAAAGCTGCTGAGGCTTGACGTTACACTTTTACAAAAACAATCATTAGTTAGATATAAACGGCAGTAATTGATTCAGTAGGACTCCTTATCCATGTAAACGATCATTGTGACATCTGAATTCATTAATTATCTGAAATACACTGCGTGTGCGTGTGATGTTAAATGTTTGAACCAAGGTTAACGGTTAAAGTGTCAGAGAATGGGTGGTGATTTGTTGACGTCCTCCCATGATCTGGGCCCCGTTTCCCGATAACGATGGATCCACGCTCGTACGATCATTCTCACGATGGATCTTGCGATCCATCGTCAATTTCTTTGGAGCGTTTCCCGAAACTCCTCTTAACGTGAACGCGCATTCGCTGCACTCACGACGTCGTAGGATTGTAACTGTCTACTGACACGGTGCTGAAATGGGCTCCGTAGGAGGGGGAGACGCAGGAATGTCGCAGGAAAATTGTGTTAAAAAGGGTTAAAATATATCCCCATCAAGGACAACAGCAGAGTAGCCTACGAAAAAAATAGACTGCAATTATATGAATGCTAAAGACATTAAAACACAATTGATTAGGCTTAAACCGACATATATCAGTCCTAATCCTGAATGCACTGTGCGTTTCACGGCATTTTCCCCCCTTAAATAATTCCTCTTCACACCTGTGAATAACCCGGGAGACGTCCATGATGAGGAATACAACGAAGCCCACCGTCTGGCCCGGTGCATCGTTGAGCGCACGATCGGGAGGTGGAAGTTGCTCTTTAGATGCCTTCACAAGTCAGGCGGAGGGCTCCAGTTTTCTCCGGCCAAGTCATGCGCCGTGATATGTGTGACGGCTATGTTGCACAACATTGCAGCTAAGGCTGGGGTGGCATTGCTTGAACCGGAGGACGTTGAGGACGATGACGATGAGGAAGATCGGTGTGAGGACGGCCTCCCTCATAACTACGCGGCTGGTTTTCATGCGCGTCGA
>NC_079423.1:10430551-10435551 GCF_026213295.1 Gadus chalcogrammus | reverse complement strand
CAAAAACAATCATTAGTTAGATATAAACGGCAGTAATTGATTCAGTAGGACTCCTTATCCATGTCAACGATCATTGTGACATCTGAATTCATTAATTATCTGAAATACACTGCGTGTGCGTGTGATGTTAAATGTTTGAACCAAGGTTAACGGTTAAAGTGTAAGAGAATGGGTGGTGATTTTTTGACGTCCTCCCATGATCTGAAGTGAGCGTGCGTGTTTGTGTTGGTGAAAGTTTAAGAAATGTACAGCTGTCGGTTCAGCTCTCTGGTGCTCCCTGCTGGCAGTATCACTATACTGTCCTCATGTTTCACAAAAACAGTTTTGAGAGACGTTGTCAGTTTTTGTATGTTGCTTAAATCCTCCAAAGCGGTTGGCAGTAAACATCAGGTCACGGTACTCCACGGAGTCAATGAGCTCGAGTTGAAAAAGAAAAAGCTTACAGCACCTGGTATTCCCAGGCGGTCTCCCATCCAAGTACTAACCAGGCCCGACCCTGCTTAGCTTCCGAGATCAGACGAGATCGGGCGTGTTCAGGGTGGTATGGCCGTAAGCAATTAGTGCAGGCGCAAAACCAGGTTTTATACAGTAGCACATAAGGAGTGAGAAAGCTGCTGAGGCTCGACGTTACACTCTTACAAAAACAATCATTAGTTAGATATAAACGGCAGTAATTGATTCAGTAGGACTCCTTATCCATGTCAACGATCATTGTGACATCTGAATTCATTAATTATCTGAAATACACTGCGTGTGCGTGTGATGTTAAATGTTTGAACCAAGGTTAACGGTTAAAGTGTCAGAGAATGGGTGGTGATTTTTTGACGTCCTCCCATGATCTGAAGTGAGCGTGCGTGTTTGTGTTGGTGAAAGTTTAAGAAATATACAACTGTCGTTTCAGCTCTCTGGTGCTCCCTGCTGGCAGTATCACTATACTGTCCTCATGTTTCACAAAAATAGTTTTGAGAGACGTTGTCAGTTTTTGTATGTTGCTTAAATCCTCCAAAGCGGTTGGCAGTAAACATCAGGTCACGGTACGCCACGGAGTCAATGAGCTCGAGTTGAAAAAGAAAAAGCTTACAGCACCTGGTATTCCCAGGCGGTCTCCCATCCAAGTACTAACCAGGCCCGACCCTGCTTAGCTTCCGAGATTCAGACGAGATCGGGCGTGTTCACGGGTGGTATGGCCGTAAGCAATTAGTGCAGGCGCAAAACCAGGTTTTATACAGTAGCACATAAGGAGTGAGAAAGCTGCTGAGGCTCGACGTTACACTTTTACAAAAACAATCATTAGTTAGATATAAACGGCAGTAATTGATTCAGTAGGACTCCTTATCCATGTAAACGATCATTGTGACATCTGAATTCATTAATTATCTGAAATACACTGCGTGTGCGTGTGATGTTAAATGTTTGAACCAAGGTTAACGGTTAAAGTGTCAGAGAATGGGTGGTGATTTTTTGACGTCCTCTCATGATCTGAAGTGAGCGTGCGTGTTTGTGTTGGTGAAAGTTTAAGAAATGTACAACTGTCGGTTCAGCTCTCTGGTGCTCCCTGCTGGCAGTATCACTATACTGTCCTCATGTTTCACAAAAACAGTTTTGAGAGACGTTGTCAGTTTTTGTATGTTGCTTAAATCCTCCAAAGCGGTTGGCAGTAAACATCAGGTCACGGTACGCCACGGAGTCAATGAGCTCGAGTTGAAAAAGAAAAAGCTTACAGCACCTGGTATACCTAGGCGGTCTCTCATCCAAGTACTAACCAGGCCCGACCCTGCTTAGCTTCCGAGATCAGACGAGATCGGGCGTGTTCAGGGTGGTATGGCTGTAAGCAATTAGTTCAGGCGCAAAACCAGGTTTTATACAGTAGCACATAAGGAGTGAGAAAGCTGCTGAGGCTCGACGTTACACTTTTACAAAAACAATCATTAGTTAGATATAAACGGCAGTAATTGATTCAGTAGGACTCCTTATCCATGTAAACGATCATTGTGACATCTGAATTCATTAATTATCTGAAATACACTGCGTGTGCGTGTGATGTTAAATGTTTGAACCAAGGTTAACGGTTAAAGTGTCAGAGAATGGGTGGTGATTTTTTGACGTCCTCCCATGATCTGAAGTGAGCGTGCGTGTTTGTGTTGGTGAAAGTTTAAGAAATGTACAACTGTCGTTTCAGCTCTCTGGTGCTCCCTGCTGGCAGTATCACTATACTGTCCTCATGTTTCACAAAAACAGATTTGAGAGACGTTGTCAGTTTTTGTATGTTGCTTAAATCCTCCAAAGCGGTTGGCAGTAAACATCAGGTCACGGTAGGTCACGGTAGGCCACGGAGGCAATGAGCTCGAGTTGAAAAAGAAAATGCTTACAGCACCTGGTATTCCCAGGCGGTCTCCCATCCAAGTACTAACCAGGCCCGACCCTGCTTAGCTTCCGAGATCAGACGAGATCGGGCGTGTTCAGGGTGGTATGGCTGTAAGCAATTAGTTCAGGCGCAAAACCAGGTTTTATACAGTAGCACATAAGGAGTGAGAAAGCTGCTGAGGCTCGACGTTACACTTTTACAAAAACAATCATTAGTTAGATATAAACGGCAGTAATTGATTCAGTAGGACTCCTTATCCATGTAAACGATCATTGTGACATCTGAATTCATTAATTATCTGAAATACACTGCGTGTGCGTGTGATGTTAAATGTTTGAACCAAGGTTAACGGTTAAAGTGTCAGAGAATGGGTGGTGATTTTTTGACGTCCTCCCATGATCTGAAGTGAGCGTGCGTGTTTGTGTTGGTGAAAGTTTAAGAAATGTACAACTGTCGTTTCAGCTCTCTGGTGCTCCCTGCTGGCAGTATCACTATACTGTCCTCATGTTTCACAAAACAGATTTGAGAGACGTTGTCAGTTTTTGTATGTTGCTTAAATCCTCCAAAGCGGTTGGCAGTAAACATCAGGTCACGGTAGGTCACGGTAGGCCACGGAGGCAATGAGCTCGAGTTGAAAAAGAAAATGCTTACAGCACCTGGTATTCCCAGGCGGTCTCCCATCCAAGTACTAACCAGGCCCGACCCTGCTTAGCTTCCGAGATCAGACGAGATCGGGCGTGTTCAGGTTGGTATGGCCGTAAGCAATTAGTGCAGGCGCAAAACCAGGTTTTATACAGTAGCACATAAGGAGTGAGAAAGCTGCTGAGGCTCGACGTTACACTTTTACAAAAATAATCATTAGTTAGATATAAACGGCAGTAATTGATTCAGTAGGACTCCTTATCCATGAAACGATCATTGTGACATCTGAATTCATTAATTATCTGAAATACACTGCGTGTGCGTGTGATGTTAAATGATTGAACCAAGGTTAACGGTTAAAGTGTCAGAGAATGGGTGGTGATTTTTTGACGTCCTCCCATGATCTGAAGTGAGCGTGCGTGTTTGTGTTGGTGAAAGTTTAAGAAATGTACAACTGTCGGTTCAGCTCTCTGGTGCTCCCTGCTGGCAGTATCACTATACTGTCCTCATGTTTCACAAAAACTAGTTTTGAGAGACGTTGTCAGTTTTTGTATGTTGCTTAAATCCTCCAAAGCGGTTGGCAGTAAACATCAGGTCACGGTACGCCACGGAGTCAATGAGCTCGAGTTGAAAAAGAATATGCTTACAGCACCTGGTATTCCCAGGCGGTCTCCCATCCAAGTACTAACCAGGCCCGACTCTGCTTAGCTTCCGAGATCAGACGAGATCGGGCGTGTTCAGGGTGGTATGGCCGTCAGCAAATAGTGCAGGCGCAAAACCAGGTTTTATACAGTAGCACATAAGGAGTGAGAAATGTGCTGAGGCTCGACGTTACACTTTACAAAAACAATCATTAGTTAGATATAAACGGCAGTAATTGATTCAGTAGGACTCCTTATCCATGTAAACGATCATTGTGACATCTGAATTCATTAATTATCTGAAATACACTGCGTGTGCGTGTGATGTTAAATGTTTGAACCAAGGTTAACGGTTAAAGTGTCAGAGAATGGGTGGTGATTTTTTGACGTCCTCCCATGATCTGAAGTGAGCGTGCGTGTTTGTGTTGGTGAAAGTTTAAGAAATGTACAACTGTCGGTTCAGCTCTCTGGTGCTCACTGCTGGCAGTATCACTATACTGTCCTCATGTTTCACAAAAACTGTTTTGAGAGACGTTGTCAGTTTTTGTATGTTGCTTAAATCCTCCAAAGCGGTTGGCAGTAAACATCAGGTCACGGTACGCCACGGAGTCAATGAGCTCGAGTTGAAAAAGAAAACGCTTACAGCACCTGGTATTCCCAGGCGGTCTGCCATCCAAGTACTAACCAGGCCCGACCCTGCTTAGCTTCCGAGATCAGACGAGATCGGGCGTGTTTTTTTTCTCTTTTTGGTGACACCCGTCACTACTTACAGCAACCTGGGCTTCTGAGGAGGTCCCCCATCCAAGTACTAACCAGGCCCGACCCTGCTTAGCTTCCGAGATCAGACGAGATCGGGCGTGTTCAGGGTGGTATGGCCGTAAGCAATTAGTGCAGGCGCAAAACCAGGTTTTATACAGTAGCACATAAGGAGTGAGAAAGCTGCTGAGGCTCGACGTTACACTTTTACAAAAACAATCATTAGTTAGATATAAACGGCAGTAATTGATTCAGTAGGACACCTTATCCATGTAAACGATCATTGTGACATCTGAATTCATTAATTATCTGAAATACACTGCGTGTGCGTGTGATGTTAAATGTTTGAACCAAGGTTAACGGTTAAAGTGTCAGAGAATGGGTGGTGATTTTTGACGTCCTCCCATGATCTGAAGTGAGCGTGCGTGTTTGTGTTGGTGAAAGTTTAAGAAATGTACAACTGTCGTTTCAGCTCTCTGGTGCTCCCTGCTGGCAGTATCACTATACTGTCCTCATGTTTCACAAAAATAGTTTTGAGAGACGTTGTCAGTCTTTGTATGTTGCTTAAATCCTCCAAAGCGGTTGGCAGTAAACAT
>NC_079423.1:10368051-10428051 GCF_026213295.1 Gadus chalcogrammus | reverse complement strand
AGAGACATGGGCCCTGTACCACGAAGCTCGCTTAGAGGGTTAGCGAGGTATGTTGAGCTCCAAGCCTGGGTTAGTTGTACCACGAAAGACGATCTCTTTTAGCGTCGCTGTATCACCATGGTGACTTATGCTCGCAACCAAACCTGGTCGGGAGCAGTTTTTCGGCTTAGTCCAGCCGGAGATCGGCTACTTAAATCGGCGTGCGCAGCTTCCTAGCCCCTCCTCTGACAATGGCGTCACCATTTGTGGGTGTTCCCGTGGACCTCTGCGCACTTCTCGTACAGGCGTCTCTCCGGAGACAGAGGGTTTTACGGGACAGAACCGATCCCCTGGCATTGTATGACGATATTCAGATTTCAGACTTTATTGTCATTGTGCAAACAACGAAATTGGGGTTCTTCTTGAGAGATACAGATTCTCATAAGAGGGTGTTCGTTATTTGATCGTCCTTTTGGACCTTATGTAGACAATGCTTACTGTTGCGCATTGTGTCATCCGTGACAGAGTGCTAGAGTGGAGGTAGCGCGTCAGTCCTTGAATATCTGCGCGGGGGGTTCGACTCCCTAGTGACGCGAATTTATGTGAAGCTTAAAAAGTCCCAATTCTCATGCATATGGAATGCTTATTCACTAAAGCTTATGGAATTATATTTTTGTGCTTATTTCGAACTTGAACCCATATTTTAAAGGCCGTGCTGGCACCACATCTATGGGGGTAAAATACATGATGATAGACCGGCGAATTTGAATCCCCGGTCGCTGGCGTTCGGGTCTTATACTAATCCACTACGCTACAGCCGCTACCTCTCAGCGGTTCGAAAACATGCGATACATTTCTTAAATAGGGTGTATTTAAAGTGAATTCCCTAAATGATAGAATAAGGCAGGATGGACGTTGCTTATGCATTTTTAAATCATCATCATTCTATTTGGATTAATGGCGAACAATTCTGCATTTGGCATAGTTATTTTACAGACAATATGCAGAATCTTTTCACTTATACTCATAAAGACTGCTTGATCTATCGTAGAGGTGAGAAAAATGACGCAAAAAACAGCCCTTTTACGTGAACGCGCACTGAACCTAAAGCGGAAAACCTGGTTCAACTAATTGAACCTAAAGTGAGCTTCGTGGTACCATTTAACTCTGATTGCGAGTTGCGGCTCTGTCGAGCCAGGTTTTCCCAAGAAAGCCTGGATATGTTCAGCGAGCTTCGTGGTATAGGGCACAGGCCCGACCCTGCTTAGTTTCCGAGATCAGACGAGATCGGGCGTGTTCAGGGTGGTATGGCCGTAAGCAATTAGTGCAGGCGCAAAACCAGGTTTTATACAGTAGCACATAAGGAGTGAGAAAGCTGCTGAGGCTCGACGTTACACTTTTACAAAAACAATCATTAGTTAGATATAAACAGCAGTAATTGATTCAGTAGGACTCCTTATCCATGTAAACGATCATTGTGACATCTGAATTCATTAATTATCTGAAATACACTGCGTGTGCGTGTGATGTTAAATGTTTGAACCAAGGTTAACGGTTAAAGTGTCAGAGAATGGGTGGTGATTTTTTGACGTCCTCCCATGATCTGAAGTGAGCGTGCGTGTTTGTGTTGGTGAAAGTTTAAGAAATGTACAACTGTCGTTTCAGCTCTCTGGTGCTCCCTGCTGGCAGTATCACTATACTGTCCTCATGTTTAACAAAAATAGTTTTGAGAGACGTTGTCAGTTTTTGTATGTTGCTTAAATCCTCCAAAGCGGTTGGCAGTAAACATCAGGTCACGGTACGCCACGGTAGGCCACGGAGTCAATGAGCTCGAGTTGAAAAAGAAAATGCTTACAGCACCTGGTATTCCCAGGCGGTCTCCCATCCAAGTACTAACCATACCCGACCCTGCTGAGCTTCCGAGATCAGACGAGATCGGGCGTGTTCAGGGTGGTATGGCCGTAAGCATTTAGTGCAGGCGCAAAACCAGGTTTTATACAGTAGCACATAAGGAGTGAGAAAGCTGCTGAGGCTTGACGTGACACTTTTACAAAAACAATCATTAGTTAGATATCAACGGCAGTAATTGATTCAGTAGGACTCCTTATCCATGTAAACGATCATTGTGACATCTGAATTCATTAATTATCTGAAATACACTGCGTGTGCGTGTGATGTTAAATGTTTGAACCAAGGTTAACGGTTAAAGTGTCAGAGAATGGGTGGTGATTTTTTGACGTCCTCCCATGATCTGAAGTGAGCGTGCGTGTTTGTGTTGGTGAAAGTTTAAGAAATGTACAACTGTCGGTTCAGCTCTCTGGTGCTCCCTGCTGGCAGTATCACTATACTGTCCTCATGTTTCACAAAAATAGTTTTGAGAGACGTTGTCAGTTTGTGTATGTTGCTTAAATCCTCCAAAGCGGTTGGCAGTAAATTTCAGGTCACGGTACGCCACGGTAGGCCACGGAGTCAATGAGCTCGAGTTGAAAAAGAAAATGCTTACAGCACTGGTATTCCCAGGCGGTCTCCCATCCAAGTACTAACCAGGCCCGACCCTGCTTAGCTTCCGAGATCAGACGAGATCGGGCGTGTTCAGGGTGTATGGCCGTAAGCAATTAGTGCATGGCGCAAAACCAGGTTTTATACAGTAGCACATAAGGAGTGAGAAAGCTGCTGAGGCTCGACGTTACACTTTTACAAAAACAATCATTAGTTAGATATAAACAGCAGTAATTGATTCAGTAGGACTCCTTATCCATGTAAACGATCATTGTGACATCTGAATTCATTAATTATCTGAAATACACTGCGTGTGCGTGTGATGTTAAATGTTTGAACCAAGGTTAACGGTTAAAGTGTCAGAGAATGGGTGGTGATTTTTTGACGTCCTCCCATGATCTGAAGTGAGCGTGCGTGTTTGTGTTGGTGAAAGTTTAAGAAATGTACAACTGTCGTTTCAGCTCTCTGGTGCTCCCTGCTGGCAGTATCACTATACTGTCCTCATGTTTAACAAAAATAGTTTTGAGAGACGTTGTCAGTTTTTGTATGTTGCTTAAATCCTCCAAAGCGGTTGGCAGTAAACATCAGGTCACGGTACGCCACGGTAGGCCACGGAGGCAATGAGCTCGAGTTGAAAAAGAAAAAGCTTACAGCACCTGGTATTTCCAGGCGGTCTCCCATCCAAGTACTAACCAGGCCCGACCCTGCTTAGCTTCCGAGATCAGACGAGATCGGGCGTGTTCAGGGTGGTATGGCCGTAAGCAATTAGTGCAGGCGCAAAACCAGGTTTTATACAGTAGCACATAAGGAGTGAGAAAGCTGCTGAGGCTCGACGTTACACTTTTACAAAAACAATCATTAGTTAGATATAAACGGCAGTAATTGATTCAGTAGGACTCCTTATCCATGTAAACGATCATTGTGACATCTGAATTCATTAATTATCTGAAATACACTGCGTGTGCGTGTGATGTTAAATGTTTGAACCAAGGTTAACGGTTAAAGTGTCAGAGAATGGGTGGTGATTTTTTGACGTCCTCCCATGATCTGAAGTGAGCGTGCGTGTTTGTGTTGGTGAAAGTTTAAGAAATGTACAACTGTCGGTTCAGCTCTCTGGTGCTCCCTGCTGGCAGTATCACTATACTGTCCTCATGTTTCACAAAAATAGTTTTGAGAGACGTTGTCAGTTTTTGTATGTTGCTTAAATCCTCCAAAGCGGTTGGCAGTAAACATCAGGTCACGGTACGCCACGGAGTCAATGAGCTCGAGTTGAAAAAGAAAAAGGTTACAGCACCTGGTATTCCCAGGCGGTCTCCCATCCAAGTACTAACCAGGCCCGACCCTACTTAGCTTCCGAGATCAGACGAGATCAGGCGTGTTCATGGTGGTATGGCCGTAAGCAATTAGTGCAAGCGCAAAACCAGGTTTTATACAGTAGCACACAAGGAGTGAGAAAGCTGCTGAGGCTCGACGTTACACTTTTACAAAAACAATCATTAGTTAGATATAAACGGCAGTAATTGATTCAGTAGGACTCCTTATCCATGTAAACGATCATTGTGAAATCTGAATTCATTAATTATCTGAAATACACTGCGTGTGCGTGTGATGTTAAATGTTTGAACCAAGGTTAACGGTTAGAGTGTCAGAGAATGGGTGGTGATTTTTTGACGTCCTCCCATGATCTGAAGTGAGCGTGCGTGTTTGTGTTGGTGAAAGTTTAAGAAATGTACAACTGTCGTTTCAGCTCTCTGGTGCTCCCTGCTGGCAGTATCACTATACTGTCCTCATGTTTCACAAAAATAGTTTTGAGCGACGTTGTCAGTCTTTGTATGTTGCTTAAATCCTCCAAAGCGGTTGGCAGTAAACATCAGGTCACGGTAGGTCACGGTAGGCCACGGAGGCAATGAGCTTGAGTTGAAAAAGAGAAAAACTTACAACACCTGGTATTCCAAGGCGGTCTCCCATCCAAGTACTAACCAGGCCAGACCCTGCTTAGCTTCCGAGATCAGACGAGATGGGGCATGTTCAGGGTGGTATGGCCGTAAGCAATTAGTTCAGGCGCAAAACCAGGTTTTATACAGTAGCATATAAGGAGTGAGAAAGCTGCTGAGGCTCGACGTTACACTTTTACAAAAACAATCATTAGTTAGATATAAATGGCAGTAATTGATTCAGTAGGACTCCTTATCCATGTAAACGATCATTGTGAAATCTGAATTCATTAATTATCTGAAATACACTGCGTGTGCGTGTGATGTTAAATGTTTGAACCAAGGTTAACGGTTAGAGTGTCAGAGAATGGGTGGTGATTTTTTGACGTCCTCCCATGATCTGAAGTGAGCGTGCGTGTTTGTGTTGGTGAAAGTTTAAGAAATGTACAACTGTCGGTTCAGCTCTCTGGTGCTCCCTGCTGGCAGTATCACTATACTGTCCTCATGTTTCACAAAAACAGTTTTGAGAGACGTTGTCAGTTTTTGTATGTTGCTTAAATCCTCCAAAGCGGTTGGCAGTAAACATCAGGTCACGGTAGGTCACGGTAGGCCACGGAGGCAATGAGCTCGAGTTGAAAAAGGTAAAGCTTACAGCACCTGGTATGCCCAGGCGGTCTCCCATCCAAGTACTAACCAGGCCCGACCCTACTTAGCTTCCGAGATCAGACGAGATCAGGCGTGTTCATGGTGGTATGGCCGTAAGCAATTAGTGCAAGCGCAAAACCAGGTTTTATACAGTAGCACACAAGGAGTGAGAAAGCTGCTGAGGCTCGACGTTACACTTTTACAAAAACAATCATTAGTTAGATATAAACGGCAGTAATTGATTCAGTAGGACTCCTTATCCATGTAAACGATCATTGTGACATCTGAATTCATTAATTATCTGAAATACACTGCGTGTGCGTGTGATGTTTGAACCAAGGTTAAAGGTTAAAGTGTCAGAGAATGGGTGGTGATTTTTTGACGTCCTCCCATGATCTGAAGTGAGCGTGCGTGTTTGTGTTGGTGAAAGTTTAAGAAATGTACAACTGTCGGTTCAGCTCTCTGGTGCTCCCTGCTGGCAGTATCACTATAATGTCCTCATGTTTCACAAAAACAGTTTTGAGAGACGTTGTCAGTTTTTGTATGTTGCTTAAATCCTCCAAAGCGGTTGGCAGTAAACATCAGGTCACGGTAGGTCACGGTACGCCACGGAGTCAATGAGCTCGAGTTGAAAAAGAAAAAGCTTACAGCACCTGGTATTCCCAGGCGGTCTGCCATCCAAGTACTAAACAGGCCCGACCCTGCTTAGCTTCCGAGATTTGACGAGATCGGGCGTGTTCAGGGTGGTATGGCCGTAAGCAATTAGTACAGGCGCGAAACCAGGTTTTATACAGTAGCACATAAGGAGTGAGAAAGCTGCTGAGGCTCGACGTTACACTTTTACAAAAACAATCATTAGTTAGATATAAACGGCAGTAATTGATTCAGTAGGACTCCTTATCCATGTAAACGATCATTGTGACATCTGAATTCATTAATTATCTGAAATACACTGCGTGTGCGTGTGATGTTAAATGTTTGAACCAAAGTTAACGGTTAAAGTGTCAGAGAATGGGTGGTGATTTTTTGACGTCCTCCCATGATCTGAAGTGAGCGTGCGTGTTTGTGTTGGTGAAAGTTTAAGAAATGTACAACTGTCGGTTCAGCTCTCTGGTGCTCCCTGCTGGCAGTATCACTATACTGTCCTCATGTTTCACAAAAACAGTTTTGAGAGACGTTGTCAGTTTTTGTATGTTGCTTAAATCCTCCAAAGCGGTTGGCAGTAAACATCAGGTCACGGTACGCCACGGAGTCAATGAGCTCGAGTTGAAAAAGAAATAGCTTACAGCACCTGGTATTCCCAGGCGGTCTGCCATCCAAGTACTAACCAGGCCCGACCCTGCTTAGCTTCCGAGATCAGACGAGATCGGGCGTGTTCAGGGTGGTATGGCCGTAAGCAATTACTGCAGGCGCGAAACCAGGTTTTATACAGTAGCACATAAGGAGTGAGAAAGCTGCTGAGGCTCGACGTTACACTTTTACAAAAGCAATCATTAGTTAGATATAAACGGCAGTAATTGATTCAGTTGGACTCCTTATCCATGTAAACGATCATTGTGACATCTGAATTCATTAATTATCTGAAATACACTGCGTGTGCGTGTGATGTTAAATGTTTGAACCAAGGTTAACGGTTAAAGTGTCAGAGAATGGGTGGTGATTTTTTGACGTCCTCCCATGATCTGAAGTGAGCGTGCGTGTTTGTGTTGGTGAAAGTTTAAGAAATGTACAACTGTCGTTTCAGCTCTCTGGTGCTCCCTGCTGGCAGTATCACTATACTGTCCTCATGTTTCACAAAAATAGTTTTGAGCGACGTTGTCAGTCTTTGTATGTTGCTTAAATCCTCCAAAGCGGTTGGCAGTAAACATCAGGTCACGGTAGGTCACGGTAGGCCACGGAGGCAATGAGCTTGAGTTGAAAAAGAGAAAAACTTACAACACATGGTATTCCAAGGCGGTCTCCCATCCAAGTACTAACCAGGCCAGACCCTGCTTAGCTTCCGAGATCAGACGAGATGGGGCATGTTCAGGGTGGTATGGCCGTAAGCAATTAGTTCAGGCGCAAAACCAGGTTTTATACAGTAGCATATAAGGAGTGAGAAAGCTGCTGAGGCTCGACGTTACACTTTTACAAAAACAATCATTAGTTAGATATAAATGGCAGTAATTGATTCAGTAGGACTCCTTATCCATGTAAACGATCATTGTGAAATCTGAATTCATTAATTATCTGAAATACACTGCGTGTGCGTGTGATGTTAAATGTTTGAACCAAGGTTAACGGTTAGAGTGTCAGAGAATGGGTGGTGATTTTTTGACGTCCTCCCATGATCTGAAGTGAGCGTGCGTGTTTGTGTTGGTGAAAGTTTAAGAAATGTACAACTGTCGGTTCAGCTCTCTGGTGCTCCCTGCTGGCAGTATCACTATACTGTCCTCATGTTTCACAAAATCAGTTTTGAGAGACGTTGTCAGTTTTTGTATGTTGCTTAAATCCTCCAAAGCGGTTGGCAGTAAACATCAGGTCACGGTAGGTCATGGAAGGCCACGGAGGCAATGAGCTCGAGTTGAAAAAGGAAAAGCTTACAGCACCTGGTATTCCCAGGCGGTCTCCCAACCAAGTACTAACCAGGCCCGACCCTGCTAAGCTTCCGAGATCAGACGAGATCGGGCGTGTTCAGGGTGGTATGGCCGTAAGCAATCAGTGCAGGCGCAAAACCAGGTTTTATACAGTAGCACATAAGGAGTGAGGAAGCTGCTGAGGCTCGACGTTACACTTTTACAAAAACAATCATTAGTTAGATATAAACGGCAGTAATTGATTCAGTAGGACTCCTTATCCATGTAAACGATCATTGTGACATCTGAATTCATTAATTATCTGAAATACACTGCGTGTGCATGTGATGTTAAATGTTTGAACCAAGGTTAACGATTAAAGTGTCAGAGAATGGGTGGTGATTTTTTGACGTCCTCCCATGATCTGAAGTGAGCGTGCGTGTTTGTGTTGAGTGAGAAAGCTGCTGAGGCTCGACGTTACACTTTTACAAAAACAATCATTAGTTAGATATAAACGGCAGTAATTGATTCAGTAGGGCCCTGTACCACGAAGCTCGCTTAGAGGGTTAGCGAGGTATGTTGAGCTCCAAGCCTGGGTTAGTTGTACCACGAAAGTCGATCTCTTTTAGCGTCGCTGTATCACCATGGTGACTTATGCTCGCAACCAAACCTGGTCGGGAGCAGTTTTTCGGCTTAGTCTAGCCGGAGATCGGCTACTTAAATCGGCGTGCGCAGCTTCCTAGCCCCTCCTCTGACAATGGCGTCACCATTTGTGGGTGTTCCCGTGGATCCCGGCGCACTTCTCCGGAGACAAGGGTTTTACGGGACAGAACCGATCCCTTGGCATTGTCTGACGATATTCAGATTTCAGACTTTATTGTCATTGTGCAAACAACGAAATTGGGGTTCTTCATGAGAGATACAGATTCTCATCAGAGGGTGTTCGTTATTTGATCGTCCTTTTGGACCTTATGTAGACAATGATTACTGTTGCGCATCGTGTCTCTGTGACAGAGTGCTAGAGTGGAGGTAGCGCGTCAGTCTTGAATTTTTGCGCAGGGGGTTCGACTCCCAAGTGACGCGAATTAATGTGAAGCTTAAAAAGTCCTAATTCTCATGCGTATGGAATGCATATTCACTAAAGCTTATGGAATTATATTTTTGTGCTTATTTCGAACTTCAACCCATATTTTCAAGGCCGTGCTGGCACCACATCTATGGGGGTAAAATGTTTGATGATAGACCGGCGAATTTGAACCCCGGTCGCTGGCGTTCGGGTCTTATACTAATCCACTACGCTACAGCCGCTACCTCTCAGCGGCCGAAAACATGCGATACATTTCTTAAATAGGGTGTATTTAAAGTGAATTCCCTAAATGATAGAATAAGGCAGGATGGACGTTGCTTATGCATTTTTAAATCATCATCATTCTATTTGGATTAATGGCGAACAATTCTGCATTTGGCATAGTTATTTTACAGACAATATGCAGAATCTTTTCACTTATACTCATATAGACTGCTTGATCTATCGTAAAGGTGAGAAAAATGACGCAAAAAACGCCCCTTTCACGTGAACGCGCACTGAACCTAAAGCGGAAAACCTGGTTCAACTAATTGAATCTAAAGTGAGCTTCGTGGTACCATTTAACTCTGATTGCGAGTTGCGGCTCTGTCGAGCCAGGTTTTCCCAAGAAAGCCTGGGTATGTTCAGCGAGCTTCGTGGTATAGGGCATAGGACTCCTTATCCATGTAAACGATCATTGTGACATCTGAATTCATTAATTATCTGAAATACACTGCGTGTGCATGTGATGTTAAATGTTTGAACCAAGGTTAACGGTTAAAGTGTCAGAGAATGGGTGGTGATTTTTTGACGTCCTCCCATGATCTGAAGTGAGCGTGCGTGTTTGTGTTGGTGAAAGTTTAAGAAATGTACAACTGTCGTTTTAGCTCTCTGGTGCTCCCTGCTGGCAGTATCACTATACTGTCCTCATGTTTCACAAAAATAGTTTTGAGAGACGTTGTCAGTCTTTGTATGTTGCTTAAATCCTCCAAAGCGGTTGGCAGTAAACATCAGGTCACGGTAGGTCACGGTAGGCCACGGAGGCAATGAGCTTGAGTTGAAAAAGGAAAAGCTTACAGCACCTGGTATTCCCAGGCGGTCTCCCATCCAAGTACTAACCCGTCCCGACCCTGCTTAGCTTCCGAGATCAGACGAGATCGGGCGTGTTCAGGTTGGTATGGCCGTAAGCAATTAGTACAGGCGCAAAACCAGGTTTTATACAGTAGCACATAAGGAGTGAGAAAGCTGCTGAGGCTCGACGTTACACTTTTACAAAAACAATCATTAGTTAGATATAAACGGCAGTAATTGATTCAGTAGGACTCCTTATCCATGTAAACGATCATTGTGACATCTGAATTCATTAATTATCTGAAATACACTGCGTGTGCGTGTGATGTTAAATGTTTGAACCAAGGTTAATGGTTAAAGTGTCAGAGAATGGGTGGTGATTTTTTGACGTCCTCCCATGATCTGAAGTGAGCGTGCGTGTTTGTGTTGGTGAAAGTTTAAGAAATGTACAACTGTCTGTTCAGCTCTCTGGTGCTCCCTGCTGGCAGTATCACTATACTGTCCTCATGTTTCACAAAAACAGTTTTGAGAGACGTTGTCAGTTTTTGTATGTTGCTTAAATCCTCCAAAGCGGTTGGCAGTAAACATCAGGTCACGGTAGGTCACGGAAGGCCACGGAGGCAATGAGCTCGAGTTGAAAAAGGAAAAGCTTACAGCACCTGGTATTCCCAGGCGGTCTCCCAACCAAGTACTAACCAGGCCCGACCCTGCTTAGCTTCCGAGATCAGACGAGATCGGGCGTGTTCAGGGTGGTATGGCCGTAAGCAATCAGTGCAGGCGCAAAACCAGGTTTTATACAGTAGCACATAAGGAGTGAGAAAGCTGCTGAGGCTCGACGTTACACTTTTACAAAAACAATCATTAGTTAGATATAAACGGCAGTAATTGATTCAGTAGGACTCCTTATCCATGTAAACGATCATTGTGACATCTGAATTCATTAATTATCTGAAATACACTGCGTGTGCATGTGATGTTAAATGTTTGAACCAAGGTTAACGGTTAAAGTGTCAGAGAATGGGTGGTGATTTTTTGACGTCCTCCCATGATCTGAAGTGAGCGTGCGTGTTTGTGTTGGTGAAAGTTTAAGAAATGTACAACTGTCGGTTCAGCTCTCTGGTGCTCCCTGCTGGCAGTATCACTATACTGTCCTCATGTTTCACAAAAACAGTTTTGAGAGACGTTGTCAGTCTTTGTATGTTGCTTAAATCCTCCAAAGCGGTTGGCAGTAAACATCAGGTCACGGTACGCCACGGAGTCAATGAGCTCGAGTTGATAAAGAAAATGCTTACAGCAACTGGTATTCCCAGGCGGTCTCCCATCCAAGTACTAACCAGGCCCGACCCTGCTTAGCTTCCGAGATCAGACGAGATCGGACGTGTTCAGGGTGGTATGGCCGTAAGCAATTAGTACAGGCGCAAAACCAGGTTTTATACAGTAGCACATAAGGAGTGAGAAAGCTGCTGAGGCTCGACGTTACACTTTTACAAAAACAATCATTAGTTAGATATAAACGGCAGTAATTGATTCAGTAGGACTCCTTATCCATGTAAACGATCATTGTGACATCTGAATTCATTAATTATCTGAAATACACTGCGTGTGCGTGTGGTGTTAAATGTTTGAACCAAGGTTAATGGTTAAAGTGTCAGAGAATGGGTGGTGATTTTTTGACGTCCTCCCATGATCTGAAGTGAGCGTGCGTGTTTGTGTTGGTGAAAGTTTAAGAAATGTACAACTGTCGGTTCAGCTCTCTGGTGCTCCCTGCTGGCAGTATCACTATACTGTCCTCATGTTTCACAAAAACAGTTTTGAGAGACGTTGTCAGTTTTTGTATGTTGCTTAAATCCTCCAAAGCGGTTGGCAGTAAACATCAGGTCACGGTAGGTCACGGAAGGCCACGGAGGCAATGAGCTCGAGTTGAAAAAGGAAAAGCTTACAGCACCTGGTATTCCCAGGCGGTCTCCCATCCAAGTACTAATCAGGCCCGACCCTGCTTAGCTTCCGAGATCAGACGAGATCGGGCGTGTTCAGGGTGGTATGGCCGTAAGCAATCAGTGCAGGCGCAAAACCAGGTTTTATACAGTAGCACATAAGGAGTGAGGAAGCTGCTGAGGCTCGACGTTACACTTTTACAAAAACAATCATTAGTTAGATATAAACGGCAGTAATTGATTCAGTAGGACTCCTTATCCATGTAAACGATCATTGTGACATCTGAATTCATTAATTATCTGAAATACACTGCGTGTGCATGTGATGTTAAATGTTTGAACCAAGGTTAACGGTTAAAGTGTCAGAGAATGGGTGGTGATTTTTTGACGTCCTCCCATGATCTGAAGTGAGCGTGCGTGTTTGTGTTGGTGAAAGTTTAAGAAATGTACAACTGTCGTTTTAGCTCTCTGGTGCTCCCTGCTGGCAGTATCACTATACTGTCCTCATGTTTCACAAAAATAGTTTTGAGAGACGTTGTCAGTCTTTGTATGTTGCTTAAATCCTCCAAAGCGGTTGGCAGTAAACATCAGGTCACGGTAGGTCACGGTAGGCCACGGAGGCAATGAGCTTGAGTTGAAAAAGGAAAAGCTTACAGCACCTGGTATTCCCAGGCGGTCTCCCATCCAAGTACTAACCCGTCCCGACCCTGCTTAGCTTCCGAGATCAGACGAGATCGGGCGTGTTCAGGTTGGTATGGCCGTAAGCAATTAGTACAGGCGCAAAACCAGGTTTTATACAGTAGCACATAAGGAGTGAGAAAGCTGCTGAGGCTCGACGTTACACTTTTACAAAAACAATCATTAGTTAGATATAAACGGCAGTAATTGATTCAGTAGGACTCCTTATCCATGTAAACGATCATTGTGACATCTGAATTCATTAATTATCTGAAATACACTGCGTGTGCGTGTGATGTTAAATGTTTGAACCAAGGTTAATGGTTAAAGTGTCAGAGAATGGGTGGTGATTTTTTGACGTCCTCCCATGATCTGAAGTGAGCGTGCGTGTTTGTGTTGGTGAAAGTTTAAGAAATGTACAACTGTCGGTTCAGCTCTCTGGTGCTCCCTGCTGGCAGTATCACTATACTGTCCTCATGTTTCACAAAAACAGTTTTGAGAGACGTTGTCAGTTTTTGTATGTTGCTTAAATCCTCCAAAGCGGTTGGCAGTAAACATCAGGTCACGGTAGGTCACGGAAGGCCACGGAGGCAATGAGCTCGAGTTGAAAAAGGAAAAGCTTACAGCACCTGGTATTCCCAGGCGGTCTTCCAACCAAGTTCTAACCAGGCCCGACCCTGCTTAGCTTCCGAGATCAGACGAGATCGGGCGTGTTCAGGGTGGTATGGCCGTAAGCAATCAGTGCAGGCGCAAAACCAGGTTTTATACAGTAGCACATAAGGAGTGAGGAAGCTGCTGAGGCTCGACGTTACACTTTTACAAAAACAATCATTAGTTAGATATAAACGGCAGTAATTGATTCAGTAGGACTCCTTATCCATGTAAACGATCATTGTGACATCTGAATTCATTAATTATCTGAAATACACTGCGTGTGCATGTGATGTTAAATGTTTGAACCAAGGTTAACGGTTAAAGTGTCAGAGAATGGGTGGTGATTTTTTGACGTCCTCCCATGATCTGAAGTGAGCGTGCGTGTTTGTGTTGGTGAAAGTTTAAGAAATGTACAACTGTCGTTTCAGCTCTCTGGTGCTCCCTGCTGGCAGTATCACTATACTGTCCTCATGTTTCACAAAAATAGTTTTGAGAGACGTTGTCAGTCTTTGTATGTTGCTTAAATCCTCCAAAGCGGTTGGCAGTAAACATCAGGTCACGGTAGGTCACGGTAGGCCACGGAGGCAATGAGCTTGAGTTGAAAAAGGAAAAGCTTACGGCACCTGGTATTCACCGGCGGTCTCCCATCCAAGTACTAACCCGGCCCGACCCTGCTTAGCTTCCGAGATCAGACGAGATCGGGCGTGTTCAGGTTGGTATGGCCGTAAGCAATTAGTGCAGGCGCAAAACCAGGTTTTATACAGTAGCACATAAGGAGTGAGAAAGCTGCTGAGGCTCGACGTTACACTTTTACAAAAACAATCATTAGTTAGATATAAACGGCAGTAATTGATTCAGTAGGACTCCTTATCCATGTAAACGATCATTGTGACATCCGAATTCATTAATTATCTGAAATACACTGCGTGTGCATGTGATGTTAAATGTTTGAACCAAGGTTAACGGTTAAAGTGTCAGAGAATGGGTGGTGATTTTTTGACGTCCTCCCATGATCTGAAGTGAGCGTGCGTGTTTGTGTTGGTGAAAGTTTAAGAAATGTACAACTGTCGTTTCAGCTCTCTGGTGCTCCCTGCTGGCAGTATCACTATACTGTCCTCATGTTTCACAAAAATAGTTTTGAGAGACGTTGTCAGTCTTTGTATGTTGCTTAAATCCTCCAAAGCGGTTGGCAGTAAACATCAGGTCACGGTAGGTCACGGTAGGCCACGGAGGCAATGAGCTTGAGTTGAAAAAGGAAAATATTACAGCACCTGGTATTCCCAGGCAGACTCCCATCCAAGTACTAACCAGGCCCGACCCTGCTTAGCTTCCGTGAACAGACGAGATCGGGCGTGTTCAGGGTGGTATGGCCGTAAGCAATTAGTACAGGCGCAAAACCAGGTTTTATACAGTAGGAGTGAGAAAGCTGCTGAGGCTCGACGTTACACTTTTACAAAAACAATCATTACTTAGATATAAACGGCAGTAATTGATTCAGTAGGACTCCTTATCCATGTAAACGATCATTGTGACATCTGAATTCATTAATTATCTGAAATACACTGCGTGTGCGTGTGATGTTAAATGTTTGAACCAAGGTTAACGGTTAAAGTGTCAGAGAATGGGTGGTGATTTTTTGACGTCCTCCCATGATCTGAAGTGAGCGTGCGTGTTTGTGTTGGTGAAAGTTTAAGAAATGTACAACTGTCGGTTCAGCTCTCTGGTGCTCCCTGCTGGCAGTATCACTATACTGTCCTCATGTTTCACAAAAACAGTTTTGAGAGACGTTGTCAGATTTTGTAAGTTGCTTAAATCCTCCAAAGCGGTTGGCAGTAAACATCAGGTCATGGTACGCCACGGAGTCAATGAGCTCGAGTTGAAAAAGAAAAAGCTTACAGCACCTGGTATTCCCAGGCGGTCTCCCATCCAAGTACTAACCAGGCCCAACCCTGCTTAGCTTCCGAGATCAGACGAGATCGGGCGTGTTCAGGGTGGTATGGCCGTAAGCAATTAGTGCAGGCGCAAAACCAGGTTTTATACAGTAGCACACAAGGAGTGAGAAAGCTGCTGAGGCTCGACGTTACACTTTTACAAAAACAATCATTAGTTAGATATAAACGGCAGTAATTGATTCAGTAGGACTCCTTATCCATGTAAACGATCATTGTGACATCTGAATTCATTAATTATCTGAAATACACTGCGTGTGCGTGTGATGTTAAATGTTTGAACCAAGGTTGACGGTTAAAGTGTCAGAGAATGGGTGGTGATTTTTTTACGTCCTCCCATGATCTGAAGTGAGCGTGCGTGTTTGTGTTGGTGAAAGTTTAAGAAATGTACAACTGTCGGTTCAGCTCTCTGGTGCTCCCTGCTGGCAGTATCACTATACTGTCCTCATGTTTCACAAAAACAGTTTTGAGAGACGTTGTCAGTTTTTGTATGTTGCTTAAATCCTCCAAAGCGTTTGGCAGTAAACATCAGGTCACGGTACGCCACGGAGTCAATGAGCTCGAGTTGAAAAAGAAAAAGCTTACAGCACCTGGTATTCCCAGGCGGTCTCCCATCCAAGTGCTAACCAGGCCCGACCCTGCTTAGCTTCCGAGATCAGACGAGATCAGGCGTGTTCAGGGTGGTATGGCCGTAAGCAATTAGTGCAGGCGCAAAACCAGGTTTTATACAGTAGGTGTGAGAAAGCTGCTGAGGCTCGACGTTACACTTTTACAAAAACAATCATTAGTTAGATATAAACGGCAGTAATTGATTCAGTAGGACTCCTTATCCATGTAAACGATCATTGTGACATCTGAATTCATTAATTATCTGAAATACACTGTGTGTGCGTGTGATGTTAAATGTTTGAACCAAGGTTAACGGTTAAAGTGTCAGAGAATGGGTTGTGATTTTTTGACGTCCTCCCATGATCTGAAGTGAGCGTGCGTGTTTGTGTTGGTGAAAGTTTAAGAAATGTACAACTGTCGGTTCAGCTCTCTGGTGCTCCCTGCTGGCAGTATCACTATACTGTCCTCATGTTTCACAAAAACAGTTTTGAGAGACGTTGTCAGTTTTTGTATGTTGCTTAAATCCTCCAAAGCGGTTGGCAGTAAACATCAGGTCACGGTACGCCACGGAGTCAATGAGCTCGAGTTGAAAAAGAAAAAGCTTACAGCACCTGGTATTCCCAGACGGTCTCCCATCCAAGTACTAACCAGGCCCGACCCTGCTTAGCTTCCGAGATCAGACGAGATCGGGCGTGTTCAGGGTGGTATGGCCGTAAGCAAATAGTGCAGGCGCAAAACAAGGTTTTATACAGTAGCACATAAGGAGTGAGAAAGCTGCTGAGGCTCGACGTTACACTTTTACAAAAACAATCATTAGTTAGATATAAACGGCAGTAATTGATTCAGTAGGACTCCTTATCCATGTAAACGATCATTGTGACATCTGAATTCATTAATTATCTGAAATACACTGCGTGTGCGTGTGATGTTAAATGTTTGAACCAAGGTTAACGGTTAAAGTGTCAGAGAATGGGTGGTGATTTTTTGACGTCCTCCCATGATCTGAAGTGAGCGTGCGTGTTTGTGTTGGTGAAAGTTTAAGAAATGTACAACTGTTGTTTCAGCTCTCTGGTGCTCCCTGCTGGCAGTATCACTATACTGTCCTCATGTTTCACAAAAATAGTTTTGAGAGACGTTGTCAGTCTTTGTATGTTGCTTAAATCCTCCAAAGCGGTTGGCAGTAAACATCAGGGGTCTCATTTATAAAACTGTGCGTGGGATCGTTACTAAAAATGTGCGTACGCCCAGAAGCCAAGTTTTGCGTGCGCCAAAAAATATTCGGATTTATAAAACACTGCGTACGCACACCTGTACGCAATCTTTGCTTTATAAATCACATACTGACTACAATTGTGCGCAGCTGAATCAGCTTCACGTTCCGCCCTCTACACGCCCCTTTTTAACCATAATGATCAATGCAAATGACCTCATGAATGCGATCTGCATATAAAACAGACTCAGATGCCGGTATTATGTCTTGTTGGAAACAATGGCAGAAGTACTGAGAAAATCCAAAAAGCGAAATTTCACGGAGGTTGAAGTGGAGACACTTGTGGGTGAGATGGAGGCCCGAAAGGTAGTTTTGTTCGGCGGTCACGGGATTGGGATCGCCAACAACAAAAAGCAGAGTGAGTGGCAACATGTTGCTGCAGCAGTGAACTCTGTCAGTAGCACGGAGCGCACTTTCCCAGAATTAAAAAAAGAAGTGGTCTGACATAGAGTTACATATTTTTATGTAGCCTACCAATAAATCGTTATGGTCCCTAAATACCCTCTCCCTCCGAATCCTGCCATTTTAATGGTCCGCCAGAAGTGCCATATGGTGCAGCATTGTACGGCGCTCACCTCTGTATTTATAGGGTTACGGTAATAAGACTGACGAGAACGCCTTGGATAATCAGTTTGTAATCACCCACGTAAAATGTTCTTGAACATAACCCCTTTTTAATGCCTGATTTGTCATGAAAAGCATCAAGAGTAACGGACAACGATTGTGATGAGGAGTGTGGCTTGGTTTTTCACACTTGATTTAATTGACATTTGATTATGTGTTTACAGTCTCATCTCATCTCGTTTTCGTCCGCTTATCCGGGGTCGGGTCGCGGGGGGAGCAGCTCAAGCAGGGGGCCCCAGACTTCCCTTTCCCGGGCCACATTGAGCAGCTCTGACGGGGGGATCCCGAGGCGTTCCCAGGCCAGTGTTGAGACATAATCTCTCCACCTAGTCCTGGGTCTTCCCCGAGGTCTCCTCCCCACTGGACGTGCCTGAAACACCTCCCAAGGAAGGCGCCCAGTGGGCATCCTTACCAGATGCCCGAACCACCTCAGCTGACTCCTTTCTAAGTAAAGGAGCAGCGGCTCTAATCCGAGTTCCTCACGGATGGCTGAACTTCTCACCCTATCCCTAAGGGAGACGCCAGCCACCCTTCTGAGAAAACTCATCTCGGCCGCTTGTACCCGCGATCTCGTCCTTTCGGTCATCACCGAGCCCTCATGACCATAGGTGAGGATAGGAACGAAGATCGACCGGTAGATCGAGAGCTTTGCCTTGCGGCTCAGCTCTCTTTTCGTTACAACGGTGAGGTAAAGCGAACGCAATACCGCCCCCGCTGCTCCGATTCTCCGGCCAATCTCACGCTCCATAGTACCCTCACTCGCGAACAAGACCCCGAGGTACTTGAACTCCTTCACTTGGGCTAAGGATTACAGATGTTTACAGTGTCACATAAAATATGATGTTATTGACACATGTTGGACAGATGCTCTATTCCATGCAGTCGCGCCGTAAGTGGACAGTATGGTGGAGTAACGGGATTAAATATAGAGAATTTCTTTTTATTTCTATTCTAAGGAGATATTTCTGGAGTTATAACTGAGAAATAACGCAGTGGACTTAATTATTCTGATTAGGATTTAACGCATGATACGGGTTGAAATTAAATTGATGAAGGGCGATGATAAAACATCGTTCTTCTCACTCTGCAATTCTTCGGTCTGACTTCAGTTCACCACCACACCGTCTGTGTCGCCAATTCTCCTTTTCCTCCAAACCATGCGTACGCATGGGTCAGAGTTTGCTTAGGGCTGCGCACATTTTCCCGTCAAGTTGGTTTTTTATAGATCACAACCTTGGCGTGAAAAGTCACGTACGCAACTTTCAGCCCCGTTTTGTGCGTACGCAACGGTTATAAATGAGACCCCTGATGTTTACTGCCAACCACTTTGGAGGATTTAAGCAACATACAAAGACTGACAACGTCTCTCAAAACTATTTTTGTGAAACATGAGGACAGTATAGTGATACTGCCAGCAGGGAGCACCAGAGAGCTGAACCGACAGTTGTACATTTCTTAAACTTTCACCAACACAAACACGCACGCTCACTTCAGATCATGGAGAGGACGTCAAAAAATCACAACCCATTCTCTGACACTTTAACCGTTAACCTTGGTTCAAACATTTAACATCACACGCACACACGGTGTATTTCAGATAATTAATGAATTCAGATGTCACAATGATCGTTTACATGGATAAGGAGTCCTACTGAATCAATTACTGCCGTTTATATCTAACTAATGATTGTTTTTGTAAAAGTGTAACGTCGAGCCTCAGCAGCTTTCTCACTCCTACTGTATAAAACCTGGTTTTGCGCCTGCATTAATTGCTTACGGCCATACCACCCTGAACACGCCCGATCTCGTCTGATCTCGGAAGCTAAGCAGGGTCGGGCCTGGTTTGTACTTGGATGGGAGACCGCCTGGGAATACCAGGTGCTGTAAGCTTTTCCTTTTTCAACTCGAGCTCATTGCCTCCGTGGCCTACCGTGACCTACCGTGACCTGATGTTTACTGCCAACCGCTTTGGAGGATTTAAGCAACATACAAAGACTGACAACGTCTCTCAAAACTATTTTTGTGAAACATGAGGACAGTATAGTGATACTGCCAGCAGGGAGCACCAGAGAGCTGAAACGACAGTTGTACATTTCTTAAACTTTCACCAACACAAACACGCACGCTCACTTCAGATCATGGGAGGACGTCAAAAAAATCACCACCCATTCTCTGACACTTTAACCGTTAACCTTGGTTCAAACATTTAACGTCACACGCACACGCAGTGTATTTCAGATAATTAATGAATTCAGATGTCACAATGATCGTTTACATGGATAAGGAGTCCTACTGAATCAATTACTGCCGTTTATATCTAACTAATGATTGTTTTTGTAAAAGTGTAACGTCGAGCCTCAGCAGCTTTCTCACTCCTTATGTGCTACTGTATAAAACCTGGTTTTGCGCCTGCACTAATTGCTTACGGCCATACCACCCTGAACACGCCCGATCTCGTCTGATCTCGGAAGCTAAGCAAGGTCGGGCCTGGTTAGTACTTGGATGGGAGACCGCCTGGGAATACCAGGTGCTGTAAGCTTTTCCTTTTTCAACTCGAGCTCATTGCCTCCGTGGCCTACCGTGACCTACCGTGACCTGATGTTTACTGCCAACCGCTTTGGAGGATTTAAGCAACATACAAAGACTGACAACGTCTCTCAAAACTATTTTGTGAAACATGAGGACAGTATAGTGATACTGCCAGCAGGGAGCACCAGAGAGCTGAACGACAGTTGTACATTCTTAAACTTTCACCAACACAAACACGCACGCTCACTTCAGATCATGGGAGGACGTCAAAAAATCACCACCCATTCTCTGACACTTTAACCGTTAACCTTGGTTCAAACATTTAACATCACACGCACACGCAGTGTATTTCAGATAATTAATGAATTCAGATGTCACAATGATCGTTTACATGGATAAGGAGTCCTACTGAATCAATTACTGCCGTTTATATCTAACTAATGATTGTTTTTGTAAAAGTGTAACGTCGAGCCTCAGCAGCTTTCTCACTCCTTATGTGCTACTGTATAAAACCTGGTTTTGCGCCTGCACCAATTGCTTACGGCCCTACCACCCTGAACACGCCCGATCTCGTCTGATCTCGGAAGCTAAGCAGGGTCGGGCCTGGTTAGTACTTGATGGGGAGACCGACTGGGAATACAGGTGCTGTAAGCTTTTTCTTTTTCAACTCGAGCTCATTGACTCCGTGGCGTACCGTGACCTGATGTTTACTGCCAACGCTTTGGAGGATTTAAGCAACATACAAAAACTGACAACGTCTCTCAAAACTGTTTTTGTGAAACATGAGGACAGTATAGTGATACTGCCAGCAGGGAGCACCAGAGAGCTGAACCGAGAGTTGTACATTTCTTAAACTTTCACCAACACAAACACGCACGCTCACTTCAGATCATGGGAGGACGTCAAAAAATCACCACCCATTCTCTGACACTTTAACCGTTAACCTTGGTTCAAACATTTAACATCACACGCACACGCAGTGTATTTCAGATAATTAATGAATCCAGATGTCACAATGATCGTTTACATGGATAAGGAGTCCTACTGAATCAATTACTGCCGTTTATATCTAACTAATGATTGTTTTGTAAAAGTGTAACGTCGAGCCTCAGCAGCTTTCTCACTCCTTATGTGCTACTGTATAAAACCTGGTTTTGCTCCTGCACTAATTGCTTACGGCCATACCACCCTGAACACGCCCGATCTCGTCTGATCTCAGAAGCTAAGCAGGGTCGGGCCTGGTTAGTACTTGGATGGGAGACCGCCTGGGAATACCAGGTGCTGTAAGCTTGTCCTTTTTCAACTCGAGCTCATTGCCTCCGTGGCCTACCGTGACCTACCGTGACCTGATGTTTACTGCCAACCGCTTTGGAGGATTTAAGCAACATACAAAGACTGACAACGTCTCTCAAAACTATTTTTGTGAAACATTGAGGACAGTATAGTGATACTGCCAGCAGGGAGCACCAGAGAGCTGAAACGACAGTTGTACATTTCTTAAACTTTCACCAACACAAACACGCACGCTCACTTCAGATCATGGGAGGACGTCAAAAAATCACTACCCATTCTCTGACACTTTAACCGTTAACCTTGGTTCAAACATTAACATCGCACGCACACGCAGGTATTTCAGATAATTAATGAATTCAGATGTCACAATGATCGTTTACATGGATAAGGAGTCCTACTGAATCAATTACTGCCGTTTATATCTAACTAATGATTGTTTTTGTAAAAGTGTAACGTCGAGCCTCAGCAGCTTTCTCACTCCTTATGTGCTACTGTATAAAACCTGGTTTTGCGCTTGCACTATTTGCTTACGGCCATACCACCCTGAACACGCCCGATCTCGTCTGATCTCGGAAGCTAAGCAGGGTCGGGCCTGGTTAGTACTTGGATAGGAGACCGCCTGGGAATACCAGGTGCTGTAAGCATTTCCTTTTTCAACTCGAGCTCATTGCCTCCGTGGCCTACCGTGACCTACCGTGACCTGATGTTTACTGCCAACCGCTTTGGAGGATTTAAGCAACATACAAAGACTGACAACGTCTCTCAAAACTATTTTTGTGAAACATGAGGACAGTATAGTGATACTGCCAGCAGGGAGCACCAGAGAGCTGAACCGACAGTTGTACATTTCTTAAACTTTCACCAACACAAACACGCACGCTCACTTCAGATCATGGGAGGACGTCAAAAAATCACAACCCATTCTCTGACACTTTAACCGTTAACCTTGGTTCAACATTTAACATCACACGCACACACAGTGTATTTCAGATAATTAATGAATTCAGATGTCACAATGATCGTTTACATGGATAAGGAGTCCTACTGAATCAATTACTGCCGTTTATATCTAACTAATGATTGTTTTTGTAAAAGTGTAACGTCGAGCCTCAGCAGCTTTCTCACTCCTACTGTATAAAACCTGGTTTTGCGCCTGCATTAATTGCTTACGGCCATACTACCCTGAACACGCCCGATCTCGTCTGATCTCGGAAGCTAAGCAGGGTCGGCCTGGTTAGTACTTGGATGGGAGACCGCCTGGGAATACCAGTGCTGTAAGATTTCCTTTTTTCAACTCGAGCTCAATGCCTCCGTGGCCTACCGTGACCTACCGGGACCTGATGTTACTGCCAACCGCTTTGGAGGATTTAAGCAACATACAAAGACTGACAACGTCTCTCAAAACTATTTTTGTGAAACATGAGGACAGTATAGTGATACTGCCAGCAGGGAGCACCAGAGAGCGTGAAACGACAGTTGTACATTTCTAAAACTTTCACCAACACAAACACGCACGCTCACTTCAGATCATGGGAGGACGTCAAAAAATCACCACCCCATTCTCTTACACTTTAACCGTTAACCTTGGTTCAAACATTTAACATCACACGCACACGCAGTGTATTTCAGATAATTAATGAATCCAGATGTCACAATGATCGTTTACATGGATAAGGAGTCCTACTGAATCAATTACTGCCCGTTTATATCTAACTAATGATTGTTTTTGTAAAAGTGTAACGTCGAGCCTCAGCAGCTTTCTCCCTCCTTATGTGCTACTGTATAAACCTGGTTTTGCGCCTGCACTAATTGCTTACGGCCATACCACCCTGAACACGCCCGATCTCGTCTGATCTCGGAAGCTAAGCAGGGTTTGGACTGGTTAGTACGTGGATGGGAGACCGCCTGGGAATGCCAGATGCAGTAAGCTTTTTCTTTTTCAACTCAAGCTCATTGCCTCCGTGGCCTACCGTGACCTGATGTTTACTGCCAACCGCTTTGGAGGATTTAAGCAACATACAAAGACTGACAACGTCTCTCAAAACTATTTTTGTGAAACACGAGGACAGTATAGTGATACTGCCAGCAGGGAGCACCAGAGAGCTGAAACGACAGTTGTACATTTCTTAAACTTTCACCAACACAAACACGCACACTCACATCAGATCATGGGAGGACGTCAAAAAATCACCACCCATTCTCTGACCCTTTAACCGTTAACCTTGGTTCAAACATTTAACATCACACGCACACGCAGTGTATTTCAGATAATTAATGAATTCAGATGTCACAATGATCGTTTACATGGATAAGGAGTCCTACTGATCAATTACTGCCGTTTATATCTAACTAATGATTGTTTTTGTAAAAGTGTAACGTCGAGCCTCAGCAGCTTTCTCACTCCTTATGTGCTAATGTATAAAACCTGGTTTTGCGCCAGCACTATTTGCTTACGGCCATACCACCCTGAACACGCCCGATCTCGTCTGATCTCGGAAGCTAAGATGGGTCGGGCCTGGTTAGTACTTGGATGGGAGACCGCCTGGGAATACCAGGTGCAGTAAGCTTTTTCTTTTTCAACTCGAGCTCATTGCCTCCGTGGCCCTACCGTGACCTGATGTTTACTGCCAACCGCTTTGGAGGATTTAAGCAACATACAAAGACTGACAACGTCTCTCAAAACTATTTTTGTGAAACATGAGGACAGTATAGTGATACTGCCAGCAGGATCACCAGAGGCTGAAAACGACAGTTGTACATTTCTTAAACTTTCACCAACACAAACACGCACGCTCACTTCAGATCATGGGAGGACGTCAAAAAATCACCACCCATTCTCTGACCCTTTAACCGTTAACCTTGGTTCAAACATTTAACATCACACGCACACGCAGTGTATTGCAGATAATTAATGAATTCAGATGTCACATGATCGTTTACATGGATAAGGAGTCCTACTGAATCAATTTACTGCGTTTATATCTAACTAATGATTGTTTTTGTAAAAGTGTAACGTCGAGCCTCAGCAGGTTTCTCACCTCCTTATGTGCTACTGTATAAACCTGGTTTTGCGCCAGCACTATTTGCTTACGGCCATACCACCCTGAACACGCCCGATCTCGTCTGATCTCGGAAGCTAAGCAGGGTCGGGCCTGGTTAGTATTTTGATGGGAGACCGCCTGGGAATACCAGGTGCAGTAGCTTTTTCTTTTTTCAACCTCGAGCTCATTGCCTCCGTGGCCTACCGTGACCTGATGTTTACTGCCAACCGCTTTGGAGGATTTAAGCAACATACAAAGACTGACAACGTCTCTCAAAACTATTTTTGGAAACACGAGGACAGTATAGTGATACTGCCAGCAGGGGAGCACCAGAGAGCTGAAACGACAGTTGTACATTTCTTAAACTTTCACCAACACAAACACGCACGCTCACTTCAGATCATGGGAGGACGTCCAAAAATCACCACCCATTCTCTGACACTTTAACCGTTAACACTTGGTTCAAACATTTAACATCACACGCACACGCAGTGTATTTCAGAGAAATAATGAATTCAGATGTCACAATGATCGGTTTACATGGATAAGGAGTCCTACTGAATCAATTACTGCCGTTTTATATCTAACTAATGATTGTTTTTGTAAAAGTGTAACGTCGAGCCTCAGCAGGTTTCTCACTCCTTATGTGCTTCTGTATAAAACCTGGTTTTGCGCCAGCACTAATTGATTACGGCCATACCACCCTGAACACGCCCCGATCTCGTCTGATCTAGGAAGCTAAGCTGGGTCGGGCCTGGTTAGAACTTGGATGAGAGACCGCCCTGGGAATACCAGGTGCTGTAAGCTTTTTCTTTTTCAACTCGAGCTCATTGCCTCCGTGGCCTACCGTGACCTGATGTTTACTGCCAACCGCTTTGGAGGATTTAAGCAACATACAAAGACTGACAACGTCTCTCAAAACTATTTTTGTTGAAACACGAGGACAGTATAGTGATACTGCCAGCAGGGAGCACCAGAGAGCTGAAACGACAGTTGTACATTTCTTAAACTTTCACCAACACAAACATGCACGCTCACTTCAGATCATGGGGAGGACGTCCAAAAATCACAACCCATTCTCTGACACTGTAACCGTTAACCTTGGTTCAAACATTTAAGATCACACGCACACGCAGTGTATTTCAGATAATTAATGAATTCAGATGTCACAATGATCGTTTACATGGATAAGGGGTCCTACTGAATCAATTACTGCCGTTTATATCTAACTAATGATTGTTTTTGTAAAAGTGTAACGTCGAGCCTTAGCAGGTTTCTCACTCCTTATGTGCTTATGTATAAAACCTGGTTTTGCGCCAGCACTATTTGATTACGGCCATACCACCCTGAACAAGCCCGATCTCGTCTGATCTCGGAAGCTAAGCAGGGTCGGGCCTGGTTAGTACTTGGTTGGGAGACCGCCTGGGAATACCAGGTGCTGTAAGCTATTTCTTTTTCAACTCGAGCTCATTGCCTCCGTGCCCTACCGTGACCTGATGTTTACTGCCAACCGCTTTGGAGGATTTAAGCAACATACAAAGACTGACAACGTCTCTCAAAACTATTTTTGTGAAACACGAGGAAGTATAGTGATACTGCCAGCAGGGAAGCACCAGAGAGCTGAAACGACAGTTGTACATTACTTAAACCTTCACCAACACAAACACGCACGCTCACTTCAGATCATGGGAGGACGTCAAAAAATCACCACCCATTCTCCGACACTTTAAACCGTCAACCTTGGTTCAAACATTTAACATCACACGCACACGCAGTGTATTTCAGATAATTAATGAATTCAGATGTCACAATGATCGTTTACATGGATAAGGAGTCCTACTGAATCAATTACTGCCGTTTATATCTAATAATGATTGTTTTTGTAAAAGTGTAACGTCGAGCCTCAGCAGCTTTCTCACTCCTTATGTGCTACTGTATAAAAACCTGGTTTTGCTCCTGCATAATGCTTACGGCCATACCACCCTGTACACGCCCGATCTCGTCTGATCTCGGAAGCTAAGCAGGGTCGGGCCTGGTTAGTACTTGGATGGGAGACCTCCTTAGAAGCCCAGGTTGCTGTAAGTAGTGACGGGTGTCACCAAAAGAAAACAAAAAAAAACACGCCCGATCTCGTCTGATCTCGGAAGCTAAGCAGGGTCGGGACTGGTTAGTACTTGGATGGGAGACAGCCTGGGATTACCAGGTGCGGTAAGCTTTTTCTTTTTCAACTCGAGCTCATTGACTCCGTGGCGTACCGTGACCTGATGTTTACTGCCAACCGCTTTGGAGGATTTAAGCAAACTACAAAAACTGACAACGTCTCTCAAACTGTTTTGTGAAACATGAGGACAGTATAGTGATACTGCCAGCAGGAGCACCAGAGAGCTGAACCGACAGTGTACATTTCTTAAACTTTCACCAACACAAACACGCACGCTCACTTCAGATCATGGGAGGACGTCAAAAAATCACCACCCATTCTCTGACACTTTAACCGTTAACCTTGGTTCAAACATTTAACATCACACGCACACGCAGTGTATTTCAGATAATTAATGAATTCAGATGTCACAATGATCTTTTACATGGATAAGGAGTCCTACTGAATCAATTACTGCCGTTTATATCTAACTAATGATTGTTTTTGTAAGAGTGTAACGTCGAGCCTCAGCAGCTTTCTCACTCCTTATGTGCTACTGTATAAAACCTGGTTTTGCGCCTGCACTATTTGCTTACGGCCATACCACCCTGAACCCGCCGATCTCGTCGATCTCGGAAGCTAAGCAGGGTTGGGCTTGGTTAGTACTTGGATGGGAGACCGCCTGGGAATACCAGGTGCTGTAAGCTTTTTCTTTTTCAACTCGAGCTCATTGACTCCGTGGTGTACCGTGACCTGATGTTTACTGCCAACCGCTTTGGAGGATTTAAGCAGCATACAAAAACTGAACAACGTCTCTCAAAACTGTTTTTGTGAACATGAGGACAGTATAGTGATACTGCCAGCAGGGAGCACCAGAGAGCTGAACAAACAGTTGTACATTTCTTAAACTTTCACCAACACAAACACGCACGCTCACTTCAGATCATGGGAGGACGTCAAAAAATCACCACCCATTCTCTGACACTTTAACCGTTAACCTTGGTTCAAACATTTACACATCGCACGCACACGCAGTGTATTCAGATAATTAATGAATTCAGATGTCACAATGATCGTTTACATGGATAAGGAGTCCTACTGAATCAATTCCTGCCGTTTATATCTAACTAATGATTGTTTTTGTAAAAGTGTAACGTCGAGCCTCAGCAGCTTTCTCACTCCTACTGTATAAAACCTGGTTTTGCGCCTGCACTAATTGCTTACGGCCATACCACCCTGAACACGCGCAATCTGTCTGATCTCGGAAGCTAAGCAGGGTCGGGCCTGGTTAGTACTCGGATGGGAGACCTCCTCAGCAAGCCCAGGGTTGCTGTAAGTAGTGACGGGTGTCACCAAAGAAAAAAAAAAAAAAAACACGCCGATCTCGTCTGATTCTCGGAAGCTGAGCAGGTAGGTCGGGCCTGGTTAGTACTTGGATGGGAGACAGCCTGGGAATACCAGGTGCTGTAAGCTTTTCCTTTTTTCAACTCGAGCTCATTGCCTCCGTGGCTTACCGTGAACTACCGTGACCTGATGTTCACTGCCAACCGCTTTGGAGGATTAAGCAACATACCAAAACTGACAACGTCTCTCAAACTGTTTTTGTGAAACATGAGGACAGTTAGTGATACTGCCAGCAGGGAGCACCAGAGAGCTGAACCGACAGTTGTACATTTCTTAAACTTTCACCACCACAAACACGCACGCTCACTTCAGATCATGGGAGGACGTCAAAAAATCACAACCCATTCTCTGACACTTTAACCTTTAACCTTGGTTCAACATCACACGCACACGCAGTGTATTTCAGATAATTAATGAATTCAGCTGTCACAATGATCGTTTACATGGATAAGGAGTCCTACTGAATCAATTACTTGCCGTTTATATCTAACTAATGATTGTTTTTGTAAAAGTGTAACGGTCGAGCCTCTGCAGCTTTCTCACTCCTTATGTGCTACTGCATAAAACCTGGTTTTGCGCCTGCACTAATTGCTTACGGCCATACCACCCTGAACACGCCCGATCTCGTCTGATCTCGGAAGCTAAGCAGGGTCGGGCCGGTTAGTACTGGATGGCAGACCGCCTGGGAATACCAGGTGCTGTAGCATTTTCTTTTTCAACTCGAGCTCATTGACTCCGTGGGTACCGTGACCTGATGTTTACTGCAAACCGCTTGGAGGATTTAAGCAACATACAAAACCTGACAACGTCTCTCAAAACTGTTTTGTGAAACATGAGGACAGTTTAGTGATACTGCCAGCAGGGAGCACCAGAGAGCTGAACCGACAGTTGTACATTCTTAAACTTTCACACACACAAACACGCACGCTCACTTCAGATCATGGGAGGACGTCAAAAAATCACCACCCATTCTCTGACATCTTTAAACGTTAACCTTGTTCAACATTTAACATCACCGCACACGCAGTGTATTTCAGTAATTAATGAATTCAGATGTCACAATGATCGTTTACATGGATAAGGAGTCCTACTGAATCAATTACTGCCGTTTATATCTAAACTAATGATTGTTTTGTAAAAGTGTAACGTCGAGCCTCAGCAGCTTTCTCCACTCCTACTGTAATAAAACCTGGTTTTGCGCCTGAACTAATTGCTTACGCCCTACCACCATGAATACGCGCGATCTCGTTGTCTTGGAAGCTAAGCAGGGTCGGGCCTGGTTAGTCCTTGGATGGGAGACCTCCCTCAGAAGCCCAGGTTGCTGTAAGTAGTGACGGGTTGTCACAAAAGAAAACAAAAAAAAACACGCCCGATCTCGTCTGAACACGGAAGCTAAGCAGGGTCGGGCCTGGTTAGTACTTGGATGGAGACAGCCTGGATTACCAGGTGCTGTAAGCTTTTTTCTTTTTCAACTCGAGCTCATTGCCTCGTGGCGTAACCGTGACCTGATGTTTACTGCCAACCGCTTTGGAGGATTTTAAGCAACAATACAAAAACTGACAAGTCCTCTCAAAAACTGTTTTTGTGAAACATGAGGACAGTATAGTGATACTGCCAGCAGGGAGCACCAGAGAGCTGAACGACAGTTGTACATTTCTAAACTTTCACCAACAAAACACGCACGCTCACTTCAGATCATGGGAGGACGTCAAAAAATCAACACCCATTCTCTGACACCTTTAACCGTCAACCTTGGTTCAAACATTTAACATCACACCGCACACGCAGTGTATTTCAGATAATTAATGAATTCAGATGTCACAATGATCGTTTACATGGATAAGGAGGTCCTACTGAATCAATTACTGCCGTTTATATCTAACTAATGATTGTTTTTGTAAAAGTGTAACGTCGAGCCTCAGCAGCTTTCCTCACTCCTTATGTGCTACTGTATAAAACCTGTTTTTGCGCCTGCACTAATTGCTTACGGCCTACCACCCTGAACACGCCGATCTCGTCTGATCTCGGAAGCTAGCAGGGTCGGGGCTGGTTAGTACTGGATGGGGGAGACCGACTGGGAATAACAGGTGCTGTAAGCTTTTTCTTTTTCAACTCGAGCTCATTGACTTCAGTGGCGTACCGGGACCTGATGTTTACTGCCCAAACGCTTTGGAGGATTAAGCAACATACAACAAACTGACAACCGTCTCTCAAACCTGTTTTTGTGAAACTGAGGACAGTATAGTGATACTGCAGCAGGGAGCACACAGAGAGCTGAACCGACAGTTGTACATTTCTTAAACTTTCACCAACACAAAACACGCACGCTCACTCAAATCATGGGAGGACGTCAAAAACTCACCACCCATTCTCTGACACTTTAACCGTCAACCTTGGTTCAACATTTAACATCACACGCACACGCAGTGTATTCAGATAATAATGAATTCAGATGTCACAATGATCGTTTACATGGATAAGGAGTCCTACTGAATCAATTACTGCCGTTTATATCTAACTAATGATTGTTTTGTACAAGTGTAACGTCGAGCCTCAGCAGCTTCTCACTCCCTACTGTATAAAACCTGGTTTTGCGCCTGAACTAATTGCTCACGGACATACCACACTGAACGCCCGATCTCGTCTGATCTTTGGAAGCTCAGCAGGGTCGGCCTGGTTAGTACTTGGATGGGAGACGCCTGGGCATACAGGGCTGTAAGCTTTTTCTTTTTCAACTCGAGCTCATTGACTCCGTGGCGTACCGTGACCTGAGTTTTACTGCCAACCGCTTTGGAGGATTCTCCCAGCAACATACAAAAAATGACTAAGTCTCTCAAAACTGGTTTTTGTGAAACATGAGGGACAGTTATGTGATACTGCCAGCAGGGAGCACCAGAGAGCTCTGAACCGACAGTTGTACATTTCTTAAACTTTCACCAACACAAACACGCACGCTCACTTCAGATCATGGGCGGACGTCAAAAATCACCACCCATTCTCTGACACTTTAACCGTTAACCTTGGTTCAAACATTTAACATCACACGCACCCGCAGTGTATTTCAGATAATTAATGAATTCAGATGTCACAATGATCGTTTACATGGATAAGGAGTCCTACTGAATCAATTACTGCCGTTTATACTTAACTCACTGATTGTTTTTGTAAAAGTGTAACGTCGAGCCTCAGCAGCTTTCTCACTCCTTATGTGCTACGTATAAAACCTGGTTTTGCGCCTGCACTATAGCTTACGGCCATACCACCCTGAACACTCCCGATATCGTCTGATCTCGGAAGCTAAGCAGGGTCGAGCCTGCTTTGTACTTGGATGGGAGGCCCAACTGGGATTACAAGGTGCTGTAAGCTTTTTCCTTTTTTCAACCGAGCTCATTGCCTCCGTGGCCTACCGTGACCTACCGTGACCTGATGTTTACTGCCAACGCTTTGGAGGATTTAAGCAACATACAAAGACTGACAACGTCTCTCAAAACTATTTTTGTGAAACATGAGGACAGTATAGTGATACTGCCAGCAGGGAGCACCAGAGAGCTGAAACGGACAGTTGTACTTTTCTTATACTTTCACCAACACAACACGCACGCTCACATCAGATCATGGGAGGACGTCAAAAATCACCACCCATTCTCTGACACTTTAACCGTTAACCTTGGTTCAAACATTTAACATCACACGCAACACGCAGTGTATTTCAGATAATTAATGAATTCAGATGTCACCAATGATCGTGTACATGGATAAGGCGTCCTACTGAATCAATTACTGCCGTTTATATCTAACTAATGATTGTTTTTTGTAAAAGTGTAACGTCGAGCCTCAGCAGCTTTCTCACTCCTTATGTGCTACTGTATAAAACCTGGTTTTGGCCAGCACTATTTGCTTACGGCCATACCACCCTGAACACGCCCGATCTCATCTGATCTCGGAAGCTAAGCAGGGTCGGGCCTGGTTAGTACTTGGCATGGGTGACCGCCCTGGGAACTACCAGGTGCTGTAAACTTTTTCTTTTTCAACTCGAGCTCATTGCCTCCGTGGCCTACCGTGACCTGATGTACTGCCCAACCGCTTGGAGGATTTTAAGCAACTACAAGACTGACAACGTCTCTCAAATTTTTTTTGTGAACATGAGGTCAGTATAGTGATACTGCCAGCAGGAAGCACAGAGAGCTGAACGACAGTGTACCATTTCTTAAACTTTCACCAACACAAAACACGCACGCTCAATTCAGATCATGGGAGACGTCCAAAAATCACCACCCATTCTCTGGACACTTTTAACCGTTAACCTTGGTTCAAACATTTAACATCACAAGCACACGGCAGGTATTCAGATAATTAAGAATTCAGATGTCCAATGATGTTTACTGGCTAGGAGTCTACTTGAATCAATTACTGCCGTTTATATCTAAACTAATGATTGTTTTTGTAAAAGTGTACCGTCGAAGCCGCAGCAGGTTTCTCAATCCTTATGTGCTACTGTATAAAACCTGGTTTTGCGCCACACTAATTGCTTACGGCCATACCACCCTGAACACGCCGATCTCGTCTGATCTCGGAAGCTAAGCAGGGTCGGGCCTGGTTAGTACTTGGATGGGAGACCGCCTGGGAATACCAGGTGCTGTAAGCTTTTTCTTTTTCAACTCGAGCTCATTGCCTCCGTGGTCTACCGTGACCTGATGTTTACTGCCAACCGCTTTGGAGGATTTAAGCAACATACAAAACTGACAACGTCTCTCAAAACTATTTTTGTGAAACATGAGGACAGTATAGTGATACTGCCAGCAGGGAGCACCAGAGAGCTGAAACGACAGTTGTACATTTCTTAAACTTTCACCAACACAAACACGCACGCTCACTTCAGATCATGGGAGGACGTCAAAAATCACCACCCATTCTCTGACACTTTAACCGTTAACCTTGGTTCAAACATTTAACATCACACGCACACGCAGTGTATTTCAGATAATTAATGAATTCAGATGTCACAATGATCGTTTACATGGATAAGGAGTCTACTGAATCAATTACTGCCGTTTATATCTAACTAATGATTGTTTTTGTAAAAGTGTAACGTCGAGCCTCAGCAGTTTCTCACTCCTTATGTGCTAGTATAAAACCTGGTTTTGCGCCTGCACTAATTGCTTACGGCCATACCACCCTGAACACGCCCGATCTCGTCTGATCTCGGAAGCTAAGCAGGGTCGGGCCTGGTTAGTACTTGGATGGGAGACTGCCTGGGAATACCAGGTGCTGTAAGCTTTTTTTTTTCAACTCGAGCTCATTGCCTCCGTGGTCTACCGTGACCTGATGTTTACTGCCAACCGCTTTGGAGGATTTAAGCAACATACAAAGACTGACAACGTCTCTCAAAACTATTTTTGTGAAACATGAGGACAGTATAGTGATACTGCCAGAAGGGAGCACCAGAGAGCTGAAACGACAGTTGTACATTTCTTAAACTTTCACCAACACAAACACGCACGCTCACTTCAGATCATGGGAGGACGTCCAAAAATCACCACCCATTCTCTGACACTTTAACCGTTAACCTTGGTTCAAACATTTAACATCACACGCACACGCAGTGTATTTCAGATAATTAATGAATTCAGATGTCACAATGATCGTTTACTTGGATAAGGAGTCCTACTGAATCAATTACTGCCGTTTATATCTAACTAATGATTGTTTTTGTAAAAGTGTAACGTCGAGCCTCAGCAGCTTTCTCACTTTTTGTGCTACTGTATAAAACCTGGTTTTGCGCCAGCACTAATTGTTTACGGCCATACCACCCTGAATACGCCCGATCTCGTCTGATATCGGATGCTAAGCAGGGTCGGGCCTGGTTAGTACGTGGATGGGAGACCGCCTGCGAATGCCAGGTGCAGTAAGCTTTTTCTTTTTCAACTCGAGCTCATTGCCTCCGTGGCCTACCGTGACCTGATGTTTACTGCCAACCGCTTTGGAGGATTTAAGCAACATACAAAGACTGACAACGTCTCTCAAAACTATTTTTGTGAAACACGAGGACAGTATAGTGATACTGCCAGCAGGGAGCGCCAGAGAGCTGAAACGACAGTTGTACGTTTCTTAAACTTTCACCAACACAAACACGCACGCTCACTTCAGATCATGGGAGGACGTCCAAAAATCACCACCCATTCTCTGACACTTTAACCGTTAACCTCGGTTCAAACATTTAACCGAGTGTATTTCAGATAATTAATGAATTCAGATGTCACAATGATCGTTTACATGGATAAGGAGTCCTACTGAATCAATTACTGCCGTTTATATCTAACTAATGATTGTTTTTGTAAGAGTGTAACGTCGAGCCTCAGCAGCTTTCTCACTCCTTATGTGCTACTGTATAAAACCTGGTTTTGCGCCTGCACTAATTGCTTACGGCCATACCACCCTGAACACGCCCATTGAGGAAGTGATACGCCCATTGAGGAAGTGTTTGGTGTGCTTGAGTGGTGAGAGGAGGACGGTGTTGGAGCGAGGATTCTTTTGGTGGTAAATCAAGTATTTATAGATATTTTTTTGGTTAGTTTTGCGTCTAGTCGTTTATTCCCCCGACAGCTTGCTGTTTGGGGGAGTATTAGTATACTTTAGTTCGGTTTTTTTTCGATGTCTCACGCGGTTTCGAAAACTCGAATGGAAGACGGCATGGAACGGAACACGGCTCCTGCTGCGGTGACGGATGGTGGTTGTGTGGCGAAGAGGACATCGGAGGACGTACTAGGCGGGAGACCGGTGACTGCGGAGAGAGCAACAAGAGAGAAGGAGGACAAGGTTGCGGATGGTGGCCCGAGCTACTGCAGGGAGTTGTCTGTGGCTGTGGAGCTTGTGGGAGAGGAGAAAATCCCGATGATGGAGATGCTAAGGGCGATGCAGAGTGTATGTGGATTGGTCTTGGGATGTCGCTACCTCTCATTGAACCAATATGAAGTAACGATGAATCACCCCAACGGGAAGAGGCGATTGTTGGATGGTTTTAGGATAAGGGGGACCAGCGTCGTCGCAAAAGACTTGACTGCAGATGAGATGGTGGTGTCCTTTATGAGTCTACCAGTGTACATTACGGATGAGGAGATTCTGAAGAAGCTTGCGGACTGGGGTGTGGAGGCAGTTTCGCCGATTGCAAGGAGGAAGTGGCCTGGGATGACCATATGTGAGGGTACACGGTTTGTTAAGGTGAAGTTTAACAAGGAAGTACGGTCCTTGCCTTGGTCCACACGTTTTGACACTGAAAAGGGTGCTGAATATTTCCGAGTCATCCATGACAGACAATTAAAGGTGTGTAGATTGTGCATCCAGCCTGGACATATAGTGAGGGACTGTCCTGACTTCCTCTGTCGGAAGTGCGGGAAGCAGGGACACTATGCAAGGGAGTGTGTGGCTGTGATTAAATGCAGAGAGTGTGGTAATAGAAAGGGAAATTGTGTGTGTAAGGAGGAGCAGGTGGGAGGGGGTGCCCTCTCAGTTGACCCAGACTCAAGGGCTGTATCGTTGGAGAGTGAGGAAAGTGGAGGGGAAGAGAGTGCGGAAGAGGAGATGGAGCACGGGGAGCTGTCTGACGGGGAGACAGTCTTGGACAGTCAGCTACAGGTTGTGCTGAAGGACCCGGGTGTGGGGGGCATGGGGTTGCCCGGGGGGCAAAGCTCTCAAGGAGAGCTTTCCTCTCTACCGGCATCTGGGCACCCTACACCAGCGGAGGGCGTAGCCAAGGTGCCGCGGGGGTCTGGACAGTTGGGGAACGAGGCGGGACATGGCACGGGGGCTAGCCTAGAAGTGGATTTGGTTGT
This sequence comes from Gadus chalcogrammus, assembly GCF_026213295.1. NCBI lineage: Eukaryota > Metazoa > Chordata > Actinopteri > Gadiformes > Gadidae > Gadus > Gadus chalcogrammus. Next base: position 10,392,348 of record NC_079423.1, on the reverse strand, counting down.
GTCAATGGCCCCGGCATCAGGGGGAGATGGGGGCACAGGGTTGGGGGGGGGCAGGAGCTCTCAAGCGGGGCTCCTCTCTTTACAGGCGCCCGGGTGGCCTACAGTAGAGGAAGATGCAGCCTGGGGGTCTTGTGCTGTGACTATTGAGGCTACAGCCGACGCGTCTCATTGGCGTGGTATGGCGCCTATAATTTCCCCCCCCACACTGGCTGATGGAAGGAGAGGGAGAATAAGTCTGGGAATGAGGCGTTGGGTGTTTGTAGGGAGAGGGCGCCCAGGGTCAGACGCAGGAGAGGGGTTGATTCCGATGAGGAACAGAGGAACTTGAAAAAGAAAGGGGTACGTAAAAAAAAAAAAGATTTTAACAGTAATACCCACTCTGTGTCTTTTGATTTCAATGGTCACACTCACATCAATTAATATCAACGGTCTTAACAATATGGCGAAGTTTGATGAGGTGTTAATCAAATTTAAATCCGATATTTTAGTGCTGCAGGAAACAAACTGGACACAGGCTAAAATGCCAGAAATCAAGGAGAAATGGAGGGGACTGTTATTCGTCAATTGTGGGACGGCAAGATCGTGTGGTGTGGCAATACTTGTAAAGGAGGATGTGGTTGGGAATGTGAAGGAGGTTCTGAATGATGGGAAGGGGAGGGTGATTGGAATCGATTTTGATGTTAATAATGTAACGTATAGACTAATTAATGTATACGCACCTAACAGAGAAGTGGAAAAAAGGCTATTTTTTATCTCTCTTGGTTTGCTCTGCACTAGGAATTGTGTTCTCGTGGGAGATTTTAATGTGTTTTGTAGCAAGCTGGATGTTTATAGGAGAGATAGTTTTAGACAGGATTCGGCCCGGAAGGCTTTGTTCAAAATGATTGAGGATGGGGGTTTGGTCGATGTGTGGAGGGTTAGAAATGCTGCCAAGAGGGAATTTTCTAGGAGGCAGATAGTGAACGGAGTGCTAAAGCAAAGTAGGATCGATTTATGGTGTAGCACAGAGCAGGAAATCGTGATACGGTTTGAAGACAGTGTACAGTATAAATATCACTGGTTATAGTGATCATGCAGCAATAATCTTTCAGATGGGTAGACAGAAGTAGAGGTGACAGGGGGGGGAGGTTTGGTGTTTGAATACAAGTGGTGTTGGAGAGAGAGCAGTATATACTGAGCTGGTGGAGAGGTGTGTATAAGGAGCAATGAATTGTTGTGGGTATGATGCATGACCGTGTGGGTGGTGGGGAATGTGTGAAGAAGATAAAGGTGGAAAATGTTTGAGCATCAATTATTGTAAAAAGCGGAGTCAGTAAGAGGAGGACGGATAGGGTAGTTGAGAGGAAGCGATTGGCTGAGGAATATTGAGGAAGGTTAGATGACGATGTGAATAGTGACTTAGCTGACTACATAGGCATTTAAAGGGGAAATTAGAATCTTATGAAAGGGAGAGGTGTAAAGGGGCAATAGTTAGGAGTCGGGCGCAGTATGCGGTAGATGGGGAGAAATGTACGTCTTTCTTTTTGGGGCTGGAAAAAAGGAAACAGGGTAGAACATACATAGCTCAGATAGAGGATGAGAGAGGGGAAGTGGTACATGATTTTGTGGGGGTGTTGGAGAGAGTGCAGGGGTTTTACAGTGATTTATTTAGCAAAGGCTATGTAGATAAGGATAGTGTGGACAAGGTATTAGGAACGGTTGAGCATGTGTTATCGGATAGTGATAGGGAAGTATGTGAGTGTGAGTTAGGAGAATCGGAGGTGATGGCGGCCGTCAGCAGCCTGTCCAATAACAAAAGTCCTGGCTCTGATGGATTGCCGGCAGAGTTTTACAAGTGCTTGAGTGAGTTGTTATGTCCGATTTTATTAAAGGTATATAGGGAAATGGAAAGGTTAGGGATGGTTAGCAAGTCGATGTCGACGGGGTTAATAGCGGTACTCTACAAGAATAAGGGTAGTAAATTGCAGTTAGGGAACTACAGAGGGTTAAGTCTGTTGAACACTGACTATAAGGTACTGGCCAAAACTTTAGCTAATCGGATTAAGTCTAGTAGTAGGGACCATAGTTTCATCAACCCAAACTTACAGTATTCCAGGGAGAGATATAGCGGACACGATAGGGTCAGTTAGGGATGTAGTGAGGCATATGAAAGAAGGAGGGAAGGGTTGTAGTATGAGGGTAGATTTTAACAAAGGCTTTGATAGGGTAGACCTGAGTTATGTTTAGTGCGCTAGAGCGATTTGTGGTTTGGTGGTGGTTAGTGAAGTGGATTCAGATTATTGGATAGTAATGCAACGAGTAGGGTCAGTGTAACGGTGTGGTATGTGACCGGAGAGTTTTAGATTAGGAGGTCAGTAGGGCAGGGTTGTCCGTATCTGCTTATTGTACAGTATATACGGCTGAACCATTAGCCACCATGCTAAAAAAGGATCAGCACATACAAGGCATCAACATCCCGGGAGGAGGTAGAGAGTTTCATCCATCAATACGCAGATGACACAAGCATTACAGTTAGGAATTTGAGGCCAGTGTGAAAAGGGTATTGAGTTATTGGAATATATGGGAGTGCATCGGGGGCAAAGATTAACCTGGAAAAGTCAGAGATCCTTTGTGTAGGGGCAGTGGATATGAGCGAGTGTGACATTCCGCGGACTGTTTCTAAGGGGATGATAAAGGTATTAGGGTGAATGTGGGTGTGGATGAAAATGAGGCAGGGATGTGCACGTGGACAGGGGTTCTGAATAAAGTGAAGCAGAATTTGAATTTATGGAAGATGAGGAAGTTTGAGACTGAGGGGTAAGGTGATTGTTGGTGAATTGCTTGATGAGGTTCACGGGTGAATCATGTGCTGAGCACCCTGGATCTACCATTGTGGGTAGTACGGAGTTGAATGTGGGCTGTTAACAATTTTTTGTGGGGGAATGGGAAACGGCGGCCGAAAATTGGCGCAGAAGTCTTGAACGAAAGGGTTATGAGGATGGAGGAAAGCCTGAAATTGATAGAGTGTGGAGGTGAAAGAAAATGGCGAATAATACTGAAGTGAAAAAACAATTAAGAAATATGTTATTTGGAAAGGAGAGTAGTGTTTGGATGGTTTATTGAGAGACGATGTTGCACAGAGTATGGTGGTTGTGGTGTGAAGGGGTCTTTTTATGATGGATTAATAAAGGGCCGAGGTGTCCAAGGGATAGTCTGTATTTACTAATCGAGAAGGTTTTTGAGGCAATGGGGGAAATATATGGAGTACCAGGGAAGTAGGGGAAGCGTGGTGGACCAGAGCCGAGGTTGCTGAATCAGCCAATCTTTCATAACCCAAAAAATACTTCACAATAACAGAATACTGGTCAGTAAACATTTTGAGAAAGCCGGTATTAAACAGGTCAAAAGCATTTAATGTTGGAGGGGGGTAGAACGTTTTTATTAGGCGGAACAGGGGATCATAAGGGATGTAAGGAGGAGTTAAGAGCAGATGGAAGGGGGCGGGGGTGTGGTTTTGGGATGGATAGGAGAGTAAAGGAGTAAGTATGGGACGGGTGGATTCACATACTGTTAAGGACCAGGAGAGGGATAGGCGAAGGAGAACACGATTGTCGAGTTGGGGGGGTGTAGAGTGGGAGGTAAGGAGAGTAAGGTTGAGGATGTTAGTACAAAAAAGTGTGTATATGGATTTGATGGGCGGTGGGATGAAGAGGCCAGCGTCAGAGAAGGTGTGGGAAGGCTTTGAGGGGTTTGACGTGAAGAAAATGTGGGGCAACTTGAATGTGAAGTATACTCTATTGAATGTGAGCACAATGATTTTAAGATCAGGCACAATAGGGTTTTCACGAATGTTGTTTTGCACCAAATTGATAGTACTGTGGGTAGAGTGTGCAAGTTTGTAAAGAGGTGGATGAGACCTTGATCATTATTTCATTGAATGTTCAATGTTGTTTGTTTTTTTGAGAAGGTTAAGGATTTGCTGAGTGTACACTGTGGGATCAAGGTTGGGAAGGATGTTGAATGGAAGAAACTGTTGTTGTTTGGTGTGGTTGGAAAGGTGAAAGATGTGAATGTAAATTTGGTGAATTTCATGTTGAGCACAGTCCGTCATGCAATTGTATGCAGGAGGAACGTTGCGCAATATGAGGAGAGGGTGATACCGGTATGGGAGTGGTTTGTGGCAACTTTTAAAAAGAATGTGAGGTTGGTCCACACGCTTAGGAGGGAGGATTTTCACAAGTATTTTGTTAGGAACAGCACTTTAGTCATGTTAACGGAATCAGGGACGTTAGGATTTAGTGTGTAGTGTGGGCATTGTTTTTCCTGCTTGTTAAGACCTGGCGGACCACTCCGAGGCAAATATTTGTTGTGTATGATTAGGGTTAACCTCTCTATGTGATTGTTGCGTACATTTGTGATTATCAACTATCTGTATGTCTTCTGTGTGTCATACTGTGTTTGGTTATGACCGTAAAAGATTGTAAATTACTGTAAATACGGAATTTTAATTGTAAACTATATTTTTTGATAATAAAAAAAAAAAAAAAAAAAAAAAAAAAAAAAAAACACGCCCGATCTCGTCTGATCTCGGAAGCTAAGCAGGGTCGGGCCTGGTTAGTACATGGATGGGAGACTGCTTGGGAATACCAGGTGCTGTAATTTTTTCTTTTTTCAACTCGAGCTCATTGCCTCCGTGGCCTACCGTGGCGTACCGTGACCTGATGTTTACTGCCAACCGCTTTGGAGGATTTAAGCAACATACAAAAACTGACAACGTCTCTCAAAACTATTTTTGTGAAACATGAGGACAGTATAGTGATAATGCCAGCAGGGAGGACCAGAGAGCTGAAACGACAGTTGTACATTTCTTAAACTTTCACCAACACAAACACGCACGCTCACTTCAGATCATGGGAGGACGTCAAAAATCACCACCCATTCTCTGACACTTTAACCGTTAACCTTGGTTCAAACATTTAACATCACACGCACACGCAGTGTATTTCAGATAATTAATGAATTCAGATGTCACAATGATCGTTTACATGGATAAGGAGTCCTACTGAATCAATTACTGCCGTTTATATCTAACTAATGATTGTTTTTGTAAAAGTGTAACGTCGAGCCTCAGCAGCTTTCTCACTCCTTATGTGCTACTGTATAAAACCTGGTTTTGCGCCTGCACTAATTGCTTACGGCCATACCACCCTGAACACGCCCGATCTCGTTTGATCTCGGAAGCTAAGCAGGGTCGGGCCTGGTTAGTACTTGGATGGGAGACCGCATGGGAATACCAGGTACTGTAAGCTTTTTCTTTTTCAACTCGAGCTCGTTGACTCCGTGGCCTACCGTGGCGTACCGTGACCTGATGTTTACTGCCAACCGCTTTGGAGGATTTAAGCAACATACAAAAACTGACAACGTCTCTCAAAACTATTTTTGTGAAACATGAGGACAGTATAGTGATACTGCCAGCAGGGAGCACCAGAGAGCTGAACCGACAGTTGTACATTTCTTAAACTTTCACCAACACAAACACGCACGCTCACTTCAGATCATGGGAGGACGTCAAAAAATCACCACCCATTCTCTGACACTTTAACCGTTAACCTTGGTTCAAACATTTAACATCACCACGCACACGCAGTGTATTTCAGATAATTAATGAATTCAGATGTCACAATGATCGTTTACATGGATAAGAGTCCTACTGAATCAATTACTGCCGTTTATATCTAACTAATGATTGTTTTTGTAAAAGTGTAACGTCAAGCCTCAGCAGCTTTCTCACTCCTTATCTGCTACTGTATAAAACCTGGTTTTGCGCCTGTACTAATTGCTTACGCCATACCACCCTGAACACGCCCGATCTCGTCTGATCTCGGAAGCTAAGCAGGGTCGGGCCTGGTTAGTACTTGGATGGGAGACCGCCTGGGAATACCAGTGTTGTAAGCTTTTTCTTTTTCAACTCGAGCTCATTGCCTCCGTGGCTACCGTGGCGTACCGTGACCTGATGTTTACTGCCAACCGCTTTGGAGGATTTAAGCAACATACAAAAACTGAAACGTCTCTCAAAACTATTTTTGTGAAACATGAGGACAGTATAGTGATACTGCCAGCAGGGAGCACCAGAGAGCTGAAACGACAGTTGTACATTTCTTAAACTTTCACCAACACAAACACGCACGCTCACTTCAGATCATGGGAGGGACGTCAACAAATCACCACCCATTCTCTGACACTTTAACCGTTAACCTTGGTTCAAACATTTAACATCACACGCACACGCAGTGTATTTCAGATAATTAATGAATTCAGATGTCACAATGATCGTTACATGGATAAGGAGTCCTACTGAATCAATTACTGCCGTTTATATCTAACTAATGATTGTTTTTGTAAAAGTGTAACGTCGAGCCTCAGCAGCTTTCTCACTCCTTATGTGCTACTGTATAAAACCTGGTTTTGCGCCTGCACTAATTGCTTACGGCCATACCACCCTGAACACGCTCGATTTCGTCTGATCTCGGAAGCTAAGCAGGGTCGGGCCTGGTTAGTACTTGGATGGGAGACCGCCTGGGAATACCAGGTGCTGTAAGCTTTTTCTTTTTCAACTCGAGCTCGTTGCCTCCGTGGGCCTACCGTGGCGTACCGTGACCTGATGTTTACTGCAACCGCTATGGAGGATTTAAGCAACATACAAAAACTGACAACGTCTCTCAAAACTATTTTTGTGAAACATGAGGACAGTATAGTGATACTGCCAGCAGGGAGCACCAGAGAGCTGAACCGACAGTTGTACATTTCTTAAACTTTCACCAACACAAACACGCACGCTCACTTCAGATCATGGGAGGACGTCAAAAAATCACCACCCATTCTCTGACACTTTAAACCGTTAACCTTGGTTCAAACATTTAACATCACACGCACACGCAGTGTATTTCAGATAATTAATGAATTCAGATGTCACAATGATCGTTTACATGGATAAGGAGTCCTACTGAATCAATTACTGCCGTTTATATCTAACTAATGATTGTTTTTGTAAAAGTGTAACGTCAAGCCTCAGCAGCTTTCTCACTCCTTATCTGCTACGGTTTAAAACCTGGTTTTGCGCCTGTACTAATTGGTTACGGCCATACCACCCTGAACACGCCCGATCTCGTCTGATCTCGGAAGCTAAGCAGGGTCGGGCCTGGTTAGTACTTGGATGGGAGACCGCCTGGGAATACCAGGTGCTGTAAGCTTTTTCTTTTTCAACTCGAGCTCATTGCCCTCCGTGGCCTACCGTGGCGTACCGTGACCTGATGTTTACTGCCAACCGCTTTGGAGGATTTAAGCAACATACAAAAACTGAAAACGTCTCTCAAAACTATTTTTGTGAAACATGAGGACAGTATAGTGATACTGCCAGCAGGGAGCACCAGAGAGCTGAAACGACAGTTGTACATTTCTTAAACTTTCACCAACACAACACGCACGCTCACTTCAGTGCCCTATACCACAAAGCTCGCTGAACATACCCAGGCTTTCTTGGGAAAACCTGGCTCGACAGAGCCGCAACTCGCAATCAGAGTTAAATGGTACCACGAAGCTCACTTTAGATTCAATTAGTTGAACCAGGTTTTCCGCTTTAGGTTCAGTGCGCGTTCACGTGAAAGGGGCGTTTTTTTCGTCATTTTTCTCACCTTTACGATAGATCAAGCAGTCTATGAGTATAAGTGAAAAGATTCTGCATATTGTCTGTAAATAACTATGCCAAATGCAGAATTGTTCGCCATTAATCCAAATAGAATGATGATGATTTAAAAATGCATAAGCAACGTCCATCCTGCCTTATTCTATCATTTAGGGAATTCACTTTAAATACACCCTATTTAAGCAATGTATCGCATGTTTTTGGCCGCTGAGAGGTAGCGGCTGTAGCGTAGTGGATTAGTATAAGACCCGAACGCCAGCGACCGGGGTTCAAATTCGCCGGTCTATCATCATGCATTTTACCCCCATAGATGTGTTGCCAGCACGGCCTTGAAAATATGGGTTGAAGTTCGAAATAAGCACAAAAATATAATTCCATAAGTTTTAGTGATTAAGTATTCCATATGCATGAGAATTAGGACTTTTTAAGCTTCACATATATTTCGCGTCACATGGGAGTCGAAACCCCCCGCGCAGAAATTCAAGACTGACGCGCTACCTCCACTCTAGCACTCTGTCACTGAGACACAATGCGCAACAGTAATCATTGTCTACATAAGGTCCAAAAGGACGATCAAATAACGAACACCCTCTGATGAGAATCTGTATCTCTCATGAAGAACCCCAATTTCGTTGTTTGCACAATGACAATAAAGTCTGAAATCTGAATATCATCAGACAATGCCAAGGGATCGGTTCTGTCCCGTAAAACCCTTGTCTCCGGAGAAGTGCGCCGGGGTCCACGGGAACACCCACAAATGGTGACGCCATTGTCAGAGGAGGGGCTAGGAAGCTGCGCACGCCGATTTAAGTAGCCGATCTCCGGCTAGACTAAGCCGAAAAACTGCTCCCGACCAGGTTTGGTTGCGAGCATAAGTCACCATGGTGATACAGCGACGCTAAAAGAGATCGACTTTCGTGGTACAACTAACCCAGGCTTGGAGCTCAACATACCTCGCTAACCCTCTAAGCGAGCTTCGTGGTACAGGGCCCAGATCATGGGAGGACGTCAACAAATCACCACCCATTCTCTGACACTTTAACCGTTAACCTTGGTTCAAACATTTAACATCACACGCACATGCAGTGTATTTCAGATAATTAATGAATTCAGATGTCACAATGATCGTTTACATGGATAAGGAGTCCTACTGAATCAATTACTGCCGTTTATATCTAACTAATGATTGTTTTTGTAAAAGTGTAACGTCAAGCCTCAGCAGCTTTCTCACTCCTTATGTGCTACTGTATAAAACCTGGCTTTGCGCCTGCACTAATTGCTTACGGCCATACCACCCTGAACACACCCGATCTCGTCTGATCTCGGAAGCTAAGCAGGGTCGGGCCTGGTTAGTACTTGGATGGGAGACCGCCTGGGAATACCAGGTGCTGTAAACTTTTTCTTTTTCAACTCGAGCTCGTTGTCTCCGTGGCCTACCGTGGCGTACCGTGACCTGATGTTTACTGCCAACCGCTTTGGAGGATTTAAGCAACATACAAAAACTGACAACGTCTCTCAAAACTATTTTTGTGAAACATGAGGACAGTATAGTGATACTGCCAGCAGGGAGCACCAGAGAGCTGAAACGACAGTTGTACATTTCTTAAACTTTCACCAACACAAACACGCACGCTCACTTCAGATCATGGGAGGACGTCAAAAAATCACCACCCATTCTCTGACACTTTAACCGTTAACCTTGGTTCAAACATTTAACATCACACGCACACGCAGTGTATTTCAGATAATTAATGAATTCAGATGTCACAATGATCGTTTACATGGATAAGGAGTCCTACTGAATCAATTACTGCCGTTTATATCTAACTAATGATTGTTTTTGTAAAAGTGTAACGTCGAGCCTCAGCAGCTTTCTCACTCCTTATGTGCTACTGTATAAAACCTGGTTTTGCGCCTGCACTAATTGCTTACGGCCATACCACCCTGAACACGCCCGATCTCGTCTGATCTCGGAAGCTAAGCAGGGTCGGGCCTGGTTAGTACTTGGATGGGAGACCGCCTGGGAATACCAGGTGCTGTAAGCTTTTTCTTTTCAACTCGAGCTCATTGACTCCGTGGCGTACCGTGACCTGATGTTTACTGCCAACCGCTTTGGAGGATTTAAGCAACATACAAAAACTGACAACGTCTCTCAAAACTATTTTTGTGAAACATGAGGACAGTATAGTGATACTGCCAGCAGGGAGCACCAGAGAGCTGAACCGACAGTTGTACATTTCTTAAACTTTCACCAACACAAACACGCACGCTCACTTCAGATCATGGGAGGACGTCAAAAAATCACCACCCATTCTCTGACACTTTAACCGTTAACCTTGGTTCAAACATTTAACATCACACGCACACGCAGTGTATTTCAGATAATTAATGAATTCAGATGTCACAATGATCGTTTACATGGATAAGGAGTCCTACTGAATCAATTACTGCCGTTTATATCTAACTAATGATTGTTTTTGTAAAAGTGTAACGTCGAGCCTCAGCAGCTTTCTCACTCCTTATGTGCTACTGTATAAAACCTGGTTTTGCGCCTGCACTAATTGCTTACGGCCATACCACCCTGAACACGCCCGATCTCGTCTGATCTCGGAAGCTAAGCAGGGTCGGGCCTGGTTAGTACTTGGATGGGAGACCGCCTGGGAATACCAGGTGCTGTAAGCTTTTTTCTTTTTCAACTCGAGCTCATTGCCTCCGTGGCCTACCGTGGCGTACCGTGACCTGATGTTTACTGCCAACCGCTTTGGAGGATTTAAGCAACATACAAAAACTGACAACGTCTCTCAAAACTATTTTTGTGAAACATGAGGACAGTATAGTGATACTGCCAGCAGGGAGCACCAGAGAGCTGAACCGACAGTTGTACATTTCTTAAACTTTCACCAACACAAACACGCACGCTCACTTCAGATCATGGGAGGACGTCAAAAAATCACCACCCATTCTCTGACACTTTAAACCGTTAACCTTGGTTCAAACATTTAACATCACACGCACACGCAGTGTATTTCAGATAATTAATGAATTCAGATGTCAATGATCGTTTACATGGATAAGGAGTCCTACTGAATCAATTACTGCCGTTTATATCTAACTAATGATTGTTTTTGTAAAAGTGTAACGTCGAGCCTCAGCAGCTTTCTCACTCCTTATCTGCTACTGTATAAAACCTGGTTTTGCGCCTGCACTAATTGCTTACGGCCATACCACCCTGAACACGCCCGATCTCGTCTGATCTCGGAAGCTAAGCAGGGTAGGGCCTGGTTAGTACTTGGATGGGAGACCGCCTGGGAATACCAGGTGCTGTAAGCTTTTTCTTTTCAACTCGAGCTCATTGCCTCCGTGGCCTACCGTGGCGTACCGTGACCTGATATTTACTGCCAACCGCTTTGGAGGATTTAAGCAACATACAAAAACTGACAACGTCTCTCAAAACTATTTTTGTGAAACATGAGGACAGTATAGTGATACTGCCAGCAGGGAGCACCAGAGAGCTGAACCGACAGTTGTACATTTCTTAAACTTTCACCAACACAAACACGCACGCTCACTTCAGATCATGGGAGGACGTCAAAAAATCACCACCCATTCTCTGACACTTTAACCGTTAACCTTGGTTCAAACATTTAACATCACACGCACACGCAGTGTATTTCAGATAATTAATGAATTCAGATGTCACAATGATCGTTTACATGGATAAGGAGTCCTACTGAATCAATTACTGCCGTTTATATCTAACTAATGATTGTTTTTGTAAAAGTGTAACGTCGAGCCTCAGCAGCTTTCTCACTCCTTATGTGCTACTGTATAAAACCTGGTTTTGCGCCTGCACTAATTGCTTACGGCCATACCACCCTGAACACGCCAGATCTCGTCTGATCTCGGAAGCTAAGCAGGGTCGGGCCTGGTTAGTACTTGGATGGGAGACCGCCTGGGAATACCAGGTGCTGTAAGCTTTTTCTTTTTCAACTCGAGCTCATTGACTCCGTGGCCTACCGTGGCGTACCGTGACCTGATGTTTACTGCCAACCGCTTTGGAGGATTTAAGCAACATACAAAAACTGACAACGTCTCTCAAAACTATTTTTGTGAAACATGAGGACAGTATAGTGATACTGCCAGCAGGGAGCACCAGAGAGCTGAACCGACAGTTGTACATTTCTTAAACTTTCACCAACACAAACACGCACGCTCACTTCAGATCATGGGAGGACGTCAAAAAATCACCACCCATTCTCTGACACTTTAACCGTTAACCTTGGTTCAAACATTTAACATCACACGCACACGCAGTGTATTTCAGATAATTAATGAATTCAGATGTCACAATGATCGTTTACATGGATAAGGAGTCCTACTGAATCAATTACTGCCGTTTATATCTAACTAATGATTGTTTTTGTAAAAGTGTAACGTCGAGCCTCAGCAGCTTTCTCACTCCTTATGTGCTACTGTATAAAACCTGGTTTTGCGCCTGCACTAATTGCTTACGGCCATACCACCCTGAACACGCCCGATCTCGTCTGATCTCGGAAGCTAAGCAGGGTCGGGCCTGGTTAGTACTTGGATGGGAGACCGCCTGGGAATACCAGGTGCTGTAAGCTTTTTCTTTTTCAACTCGAGCTCATTGCCTCCGTGGCCTACCGTGGCGTACCGTGACCTGATGTTTACTGCCAACCGCTTTGGAGGATTTAAGCAACATACAAAAACTGACAACGTCTCTCAAAACTATTTTTGTGAAACATGAGGACAGTATAGTGATACTGCCAGCAGGGAGCACCAGAGAGCTGAAACGACAGTTGTACATTTCTTAAACTTTCACCAACACAAACACGCACGCTCACTTCAGATCATGGGAGGACGTCAAAAAATCACCACCCATTCTCTGACACTTTAACCGTTAACCTTGGTTCAAACATTTAACATCACACGCACACGCAGTGTATTTCAGATAATTAATGAATTCAGATGTCACAATGATCGTTTACATGGATAAGGAGTCCTACTGAATCAATTACTGCCGTTTATATCTAACTAATGATTGTTTTTGTAAGAGTGTAACGTCGAGCCTCAGCAGCTTTCTCACTCCTTATGTGCTACTGTATAAAACCTGGTTTTGCGCCTGCACTAATTGCTTACGGCCATACCACCCTGAACACGCCCGATCCCGTCTGATCTCGGAAGCTAAGCAGGGTCGGGCCTGGTTAGTACTTGGATGGGAGACCGCCTGGGAATACCAGGTGCTGTAAGCTTTTTCTTTTTCAACTCGAGCTCATTGACTCCGTGGCCTACCGTGGCGTACCGTGACCTGATGTTTACTGCCAACCGCTTTGGAGGATTTAAGCAACATACAAAAACTGACAACGTCTCTCAAAACTATTTTTGTGAAACATGAGGACAGTATAGTGATACTGCCAGCAGGGAGCACCAGAGAGCTGAACCGACAGTTGTACATTTCTTAAACTTTCACCAACACAAACACGCACGCTCACTTCAGATCATGGGAGTACGTCAAAAAATCACCACCCATTCTCTGACACTTTAACCGTTAACCTTGGTTCAAACATTTAACATCACACGCACACGCAGTGTATTTCAGATAATTAATGAATTCAGATGTCACAATGATCGTTTACATGGATAAGGAGTCCTACTGAATCAATTACTGCCGTTTATATCTAACTAATGATTGTTTTTGTAAAAGTGTAACGTCGAGCCTCAGCAGCTTTCTCACTCCTTATGTGCTACTGTATAAAACCTGGTTTTGCGCCTGCACTAATTGCTTACGGCCATACCACCCTGAACACGCCCTATTCTCGTCTGATCTCGGAAGCTAAGCAGGGTCGGGCCTGGTTAGTACTTGGATGGGAGACCGCCTGGGAATACCAGGTGCTGTAAGCTTTTTCTTTTTCAACTCGAGCTCATTGACTCCGTGGCGTACCGTGACCTGATGTTTACTGCCAACCGCTTTGGAGGATTTAAGCAACATACAAAAACTGACAACGTCTCTCAAAACTGTTTTTGTGAAACATGAGGACAGTATAGTGATACTGCCAGCAGGGAGCACCAGAGAGCTGAACCGACAGTTGTACATTTCTTAAACTTTCACCAACACAAACACGCACGCTCACTTCAGATCATGGGAGGACGTCAAAAAATCACCACCCATTCTCTGACACTTTAACCGTTAACCTTGGTTCAAACATTTAACATCACACGCACACTGCAGTGTATTTCAGATAATTAATGAATTCAGATGTCACAATGATCGTTTACATGGATAAGGAGTCCTACTGAATCAATTACTGCCGTTTATATCTAACTAATGATTGTTTTTGTAAAAGTGTAACGTCGAGCCTCAGCAGCTTTCTCACTCCTTATGTGCTACTGTATAAAACCTGGTTTTGCGCCTGCACTAATTGCTTACGGCCATACCACCCTGAACACGCCCGATCTCGTCTGATCTCGGAAGCTAAGCAGGGTCGGGCCTGGTTAGTACTTGGATGGGAGACCGCCTGGGAATACCAGGTGCTGTAAGCTTTTTCTTTTTCAACTCGAGCTCATTGACTCCGTGGCCTACCGTGGCGTACCGTGACCTGATGTTTACTGCCAACCGCTTTGGAGGATTTAAGCAACATACAAAAACTGACAACGTCTCTCAAAACTATTTTTGTGAAACATGAGGACAGTATAGTGATACTGCCAGCAGGGAGCACCAGAGAGCTGAACCGACAGTTGTACATTTCTTAAACTTTCACCAACACAAACACGCACGCTCACTTCAGATCATGGGAGGACGTCAAAAAATCACCACCCATTCTCTGACACTTTAACCGTTAACCTTGGTTCAAACATTTAACATCACACGCACACGCAGTGTATTTCAGATAATTAATGAATTCAGATGTCACAATGATCGTTTACATGGATAAGGAGTCCTACTGAATCAATTACTGCCGTTTATATCTAACTAATGATTGTTTTTGTAAAGAGTGTAACGTCGAGCCTCAGCAGCTTTCTCACTCCTTATGTGCTACTGTATAAAACCTGGTTTTGCGCCTGCACTAATTGCTTACGGCCATACCACCCTGAACACGCCCGATCTCGTCTGATCTCGGAAGCTAAGCAGGGTCGGGCCTGGTTAGTACTTGGATGGGAGACCGCCTGGGAATACCAGGTGCTGTAAGCTTTTTCTTTTTCAACTCGAGCTCATTGCCTCCGTGGCCTACCGTGGCGTACCGTGACCTGATGTTTACTGCCAACCGCTTTGGAGGATTTAAGCAACATACAAAAACTGACAACGTCTCTCAAAACTATTTTTGTGAAACATGAGGACAGTATAGTGATACTGCCAGCAGGGAGCACCAGAGAGCTGAACCGACAGTTGTACATTTCTTAAACTTTCACCAACACAAACACGCACGCTCACTTCAGATCATGGGAGGACGTCAAAAAATCACCACCCATTCTCTGACACTTTAACCGTTAACCTTGGTTCAAACATTTAACATCACACGCACACGCAGTGTATTTCAGATAATTAATGAATTCAGATGTCACAATGATCGTTTACATGGATAAGGAGTCCTACTGAATCAATTACTGCCGTTTATATCTAACTAATGATTGTTTTTGTAAAAGTGTAACGTCGAGCCTCAGCAGCTTTCTCACTCCTTATGTGCTACTGTATAAAACCTGGTTTTGCGCCTGCACTAATTGCTTACGGCCATACCACCCTGAACACGCCCGATCTCGTCTGATCTCGGAAGCTAAGCAGGGTCGGGCCTGGTAGTACTTGGATGGGAGACCGCCTGGGAATACCAGGTGCTGTAAGCTTTTTCTTTTTCAACTCGAGCTCATTGACTCCGTGGCCTACCGTGGCGTACCGTGACCTGATGTTTACTGCCAACCGCTTTGGAGGATTTAAGCAACATACAAAAACTGACAACGTCTCTCAAAACTATTTTTGTGAAACATGAGGACAGTATAGTGATACTGCCAGCAGGGAGCACCAGAGAGCTGAACCGACAGTTGTACATTTCTTAAACTTTCACCAACACAAACACGCACGCTCACTTCAGATCATGGGAGGACGTCAAAAAATCACCACCCATTCTCTGACACTTTAACCGTTAACCTTGGTTCAAACATTTAACATCACACGCACACGCAGTGTATTTCAGATAATTAATGAATTCAGATGTCACAATGATCGTTTACATGGATAAGGAGTCCTACTGAATCAATTACTGCCGTTTATATCTAACTAATGATTGTTTTTGTAAAAGTGTAACGTCGAGCCTCAGCAGCTTTCTCACTCCTTATGTGCTACTGTATAAAACCTGGTTTTGCGCCTGCACTAATTGCTTACGGCCATACCACCCTGAACACGCCCGATCTCGTCTGATCTCGGAAGCTAAGCAGGGTCGGGCCTGGTTAGTACTTGGATGGGAGACCGCCTGGGAATACCAGGTGCTGTAAGCTTTTTCTTTTTCAACTCGAGCTCATTGCCTCCGTGGCCTACCGTGGCGTACCGTGACCTGATGTTTACTGCCAACCGCTTTGGAGGATTTAAGCAACATACAAAAACTGACAACGTCTCTCAAAACTATTTTTGTGAAACATGAGGACAGTATAGTGATACTGCCAGCAGGGAGCACCAGAGAGCTGAACCGACAGTTGTACATTTCTTAAACTTTCACCAACACAAACACGCACGCTCACTTCAGATCATGGGAGGACGTCAAAAAATCACCACCCATTCTCTGACACTTTAACCGTTAACCTTGGTTCAAACATTTAACATCACACGCACACGCAGTGTATTTCAGATAATTAATGAATTCAGATGTCACAATGATCGTTTACATGGATAAGGAGTCCTACTGAATCAATTACTGCCGTTTATATCTAACTAATGATTGTTTTTGTAAAAGTGTAACGTCGAGCCTCAGCAGCTTTCTCACTCCTTATGTGCTACTGTATAAAACCTGGTTTTGCGCCTGCACTAATTGCTTACGGCCATACCACCCTGAACACGCCCGATCTCGTCTGATCTCGGAAGCTAAGCAGGGTCGGGCCTGGTTAGTACTTGGATGGGAGACCGCCTGGGAATACCAGGTGCTGTAAGCTTTTTCTTTTTCAACTCGAGCTCATTGCCTCCGTGGCCTACCGTGGCGTACCGTGACCTGATGTTTACTGCCAACCGCTTTGGAGGATTTAAGCAACATACAAAAACTGACAACGTCTCTCAAAACTATTTTTGTGAAACATGAGGACAGTATAGTGATACTGCCAGCAGGGAGCACCAGAGAGCTGAACCGACAGTTGTACATTTCTTAAACTTTCACCAACACAAACACGCACGCTCACTTCAGATCATGGGAGGACGTCAAAAAATCACCACCCATTCTCTGACACTTTAACCGTTAACCTTGGTTCAAACATTTAACATCACACGCACACGCAGTGTATTTCAGATAATTAATGAATTCAGATGTCACAATGATCGTTTACATGGATAAGGAGTCCTACTGAATCAATTACTGCCGTTTATATCTAACTAATGATTGTTTTTGTAAAAGTGTAACGTCGAGCCTCAGCAGCTTTCTCACTCCTTATGTGCTACTGTATAAAACCTGGTTTTGCGCCTGCACTAATTGCTTACGGCCATACCACCCTGAACACGCCCGATCTCGTCTGATCTCGGAAGCTAAGCAGGGTCGGGCCTGGTTAGTACTTGGATGGGAGACCGCCTGGGAATACCAGGTGCTGTAAGCTTTTTCTTTTTCAACTCGAGCTCATTGCCTCCGTGGCCTACCGTGGCGTACCGTGACCTGATGTTTACTGCCAACCGCTTTGGAGGATTTAAGCAACATACAAAAACTGACAACGTCTCTCAAAACTATTTTTGTGAAACATGAGGACAGTATAGTGATACTGCCAGCAGGGAGCACCAGAGAGCTGAAACCGACAGTTGTACATTTCTTAAACTTTCACCAACACAAACACGCACGCTCACTTCAGATCATGGGAGGACGTCAAAAAATCACCACCCATTCTCTGACACTTTAACCGTTAACCTTGGTTCAAACATTTAACATCACACGCACACGCAGTGTATTTCAGATAATTAATGAATTCAGATGTCACAATGATCGTTTACATGGATAAGGAGTCCTACTGAATCAATTACTGCCGTTTATATCTAACTAATGATTGTTTTTGTAAGAGTGTAACGTCGAGCCTCAGCAGCTTTCTCACTCCTTATGTGCTACTGTATAAAACCTGGTTTTGCGCCTGCACTAATTGCTTACGGCCATACCACCCTGAACACGCCCGATCTCGTCTGATCTCGGAAGCTAAGCAGGGTCGGGCCTGGTTAGTACTTGGATGGGAGACCGCCTGGGAATACCAGGTGCTGTAAGCTTTTTCTTTTTCAACTCGAGCTCATTGACTCCGTGGCCTACCGTGGCGTACCGTGACCTGATGTTTACTGCCAACCGCTTTGGAGGATTTAAGCAACATACAAAAACTGACAACGTCTCTCAAAACTATTTTTGTGAAACATGAGGACAGTATAGTGATACTGCCAGCAGGGAGCACCAGAGAGCTGAACCGACAGTTGTACATTTCTTAAACTTTCACCAACACAAACACGCACGCTCACTTCAGATCATGGGAGGACGTCAAAAAATCACCACCCATTCTCTGACACTTTAACCGTTAACCTTGGTTCAAACATTTAACATCACACGCACACGCAGTGTATTTCAGATAATTAATGAATTCAGATGTCACAATGATCGTTTACATGGATAAGGAGTCCTACTGAATCAATTACTGCCGTTTATATCTAACTAATGATTGTTTTTGTAAAAGTGTAACGTCGAGCCTCAGCAGCTTTCTCACTCCTTATGTGCTACTGTATAAAACCTGGTTTTGCGCCTGCACTAATTGCTTACGGCCATACCACCCTGAACACGCCCGATCTCGTCTGATCTCGGAAGCTAAGCAGGGTCGGGCCTGGTTAGTACTTGGATGGGAGACCGCCTGGGAATACCAGGTGCTGTAAGCTTTTTCTTTTTCAACTCGAGCTCATTGACTCCGTGGCGTACCGTGACCTGATGTTTACTGCCAACCGCTTTGGAGGATTTAAGCAACATACAAAAACTGACAACGTCTCTCAAAACTATTTTTGTGAAACATGAGGACAGTATAGTGATACTGCCAGCAGGGAGCACCAGAGAGCTGAACCGACAGTTGTACATTTCTTAAACTTTCACCAACACAAACACGCACGCTCACTTCAGATCATGGGAGGACGTCAAAAAATCACCACCCATTCTCTGACACTTTAACCGTTAACCTTGGTTCAAACATTTAACATCACACGCACACGCAGTGTATTTCAGATAATTAATGAATTCAGATGTCACAATGATCGTTTACATGGATAAGGAGTCCTACTGAATCAATTACTGCCGTTTATATCTAACTAATGATTGTTTTTGTAAAAGTGTAACGTCGAGCCTCAGCAGCTTTCTCACTCCTTATGTGCTACTGTATAAAACCTGGTTTTGCGCCTGCACTAATTGCTTACGGCCATACCACCCTGAACACGCCCGATCTCGTCTGATCTCGGAAGCTAAGCAGGGTCGGGCCTGGTTAGTACTTGGATGGGAGACCGCCTGGGAATACCAGGTGCTGTAAGCTTTTTCTTTTTCAACTCGAGCTCATTGCCTCCGTGGCCTACCGTGGCGTACCGTGACCTGATGTTTACTGCCAACCGCTTTGGAGGATTTAAGCAACATACAAAAACTGACAACGTCTCTCAAAACTATTTTTGTGAAACATGAGGACAGTATAGTGATACTGCCAGCAGGGAGCACCAGAGAGCTGAACCGACAGTTGTACATTTCTTAAACTTTCACCAACACAAACACGCACGCTCACTTCAGATCATGGGAGGACGTCAAAAAATCACCACCCATTCTCTGACACTTTAACCGTTAACCTTGGTTCAAACATTTAACATCACACGCACACGCAGTGTATTTCAGATAATTAATGAATTCAGATGTCACAATGATCGTTTACATGGATAAGGAGTCCTACTGAATCAATTACTGCCGTTTATATCTAACTAATGATTGTTTTTGTAAGAGTGTAACGTCGAGCCTCAGCAGCTTTCTCACTCCTTATGTGCTACTGTATAAAACCTGGTTTTGCGCCTGCACTAATTGCTTACGGCCATACCACCCTGAACACGCCCGATCTCGTCTGATCTCGGAAGCTAAGCAGGGTCGGGCCTGGTTAGTACTTGGATGGGAGACCGCCTGGGAATACCAGGTGCTGTAAGCTTTTTCTTTTTCAACTCGAGCTCATTGCCTCCGTGGCCTACCGTGGCGTACCGTGACCTGATGTTTACTGCCAACCGCTTTGGAGGATTTAAGCAACATACAAAAACTGACAACGTCTCTCAAAACTATTTTTGTGAAACATGAGGACAGTATAGTGATACTGCCAGCAGGGAGCACCAGAGAGCTGAACCGACAGTTGTACATTTCTTAAACTTTCACCAACACAAACACGCACGCTCACTTCAGATCATGGGAGGACGTCAAAAAATCACCACCCATTCTCTGACACTTTAACCGTTAACCTTGGTTCAAACATTTAACATCACACGCACACGCAGTGTATTTCAGATAATTAATGAATTCAGATGTCACAATGATCGTTTACATGGATAAGGAGTCCTACTGAATCAATTACTGCCGTTTATATCTAACTAATGATTGTTTTTGTAAAAGTGTAACGTCGAGCCTCAGCAGCTTTCTCACTCCTTATGTGCTACTGTATAAAACCTGGTTTTGCGCCTGCACTAATTGCTTACGGCCATACCACCCTGAACACGCCCGATCTCGTCTGATCTCGGAAGCTAAGCAGGGTCGGGCCTGGTTAGTACTTAGTACTTGGATGGGAGACCGCCTGGGAATACCAGGTGCTGTAAGCTTTTTCTTTTTCAACTCGAGCTCATTGACTCCGTGGCCTACCGTGGCGTACCGTGACCTGATGTTTACTGCCAACCGCTTTGGAGGATTTAAGCAACATACAAAAACTGACAACGTCTCTCAAAACTATTTTTGTGAAACATGAGGACAGTATAGTGATACTGCCAGCAGGGAGCACCAGAGAGCTGAACCGACAGTTGTACATTTCTTAAACTTTCACCAACACAAACACGCACGCTCACTTCAGATCATGGGAGGACGTCAAAAAATCACCACCCATTCTCTGACACTTTAACCGTTAACCTTGGTTCAAACATTTAACATCACACGCACACGCAGTGTATTTCAGATAATTAATGAATTCAGATGTCACAATGATCGTTTACATGGATAAGGAGTCCTACTGAATCAATTACTGCCGTTTATATCTAACTAATGATTGTTTTTGTAAGAGTGTAACGTCGAGCCTCAGCAGCTTTCTCACTCCTTATGTGCTACTGTATAAAACCTGGTTTTGCGCCTGCACTAATTGCTTACGGCCATACCACCCTGAACACGCCCGATCTCGTCTGATCTCGGAAGCTAAGCAGGGTCGGGCCTGGTTAGTACTTGGATGGGAGGCCGCCTGGGAATTCCAGGTGCTGTAAGCTTTTCTTTTTCAACTCGAGCTCATTGCCTCCGTGGCCTACCGTGGCGTACCGTGACCTGATGTTTACTGCCAACCGCTTTGGAGGATTTAAGCAACATACAAAAACTGACAACGTCTCTCAAAACTATTTTTGTGAAACATGAGGACAGTATAGTGATACTGCCAGCAGGGAGCACCAGAGAGCTGAACCGACAGTTGTACATTTCTTAAACTTTCACCAACACAAACACGCACGCTCACTTCAGATCATGGGAGGACGTCAAAAAATCACCACCCATTCTCTGACACTTTAACCGTTAACCTTGGTTCAAACATTTAACATCACACGCACACGCAGTGTATTTCAGATAATTAATGAATTCAGATGTCACAATGATCGTTTACATGGATAAGGAGTCCTACTGAATCAATTACTGCCGTTTATATCTAACTAATGATTGTTTTTGTAAAAGTGTAACGTCGAGCCTCAGCAGCTTTCTCACTCCTTATGTGCTACTGTATAAAACCTGGTTTTGCGCCTGCACTAATTGCTTACGGCCATACCACCCTGAACACGCCCGATCTCGTCTGATCTCGGAAGCTAAGCAGGGTCGGGCCTGGTTAGTACTTGGATGGGAGACCGCCTGGGAATACCAGGTGCTGTAAGCTTTTTCTTTTTCAACTCGAGCTCATTGACTCCGTGGCCTACCGTGGCGTACCGTGACCTGATGTTTACTGCCAACCGCTTTGGAGGATTTAAGCAACATACAAAAACTGACAACGTCTCTCAAAACTATTTTTGTGAAACATGAGGACAGTATAGTGATACTGCCAGCAGGGAGCACCAGAGAGCTGAACCGACAGTTGTACATTTCTTAAACTTTCACCAACACAAACACGCACGCTCACTTCAGATCATGGGAGGACGTCAAAAAATCACCACCCATTCTCTGACACTTTAACCGTTAACCTTGGTTCAAACATTTAACATCACACGCACACGCAGTGTATTTCAGATAATTAATGAATTCAGATGTCACAATGATCGTTTACATGGATAAGGAGTCCTACTGAATCAATTACTGCCGTTTATATCTAACTAATGATTGTTTTTGTAAAAGTGTAACGTCGAGCCTCAGCAGCTTTCTCACTCCTTATGTGCTACTGTATAAAACCTGGTTTTGCGCCTGCACTAATTGCTTACGGCCATACCACCCTGAACACGCCCGATCTCGTCTGATCTCGGAAGCTAAGCAGGGTCGGGCCTGGTTAGTACTTGGATGGGAGACCGCCTGGGAATACCAGGTGCTGTAAGCTTTTTCTTTTTCAACTCGAGCTCATTGACTCCGTGGCCTACCGTGGCGTACCGTGACCTGATGTTTACTGCCAACCGCTTTGGAGGATTTAAGCAACATACAAAAACTGACAACGTCTCTCAAAACTATTTTTGTGAAACATGAGGACAGTATAGTGATACTGCCAGCAGGGAGCACCAGAGAGCTGAACCGACAGTTGTACATTTCTTTAACTTTCACCAACACAAACACGCACGCTCACTTCAGATCATGGGAGGACGTCAAAAAATCACCACCCATTCTCTGACACTTTAACCGTTAACCTTGGTTCAAACATTTAACATCACACGCACACGCAGTGTATTTCAGATAATTAATGAATTCAGATGTCACAATGATCGTTTACATGGATAAGGAGTCCTACTGAATCAATTACTGCCGTTTATATCTAACTAATGATTGTTTTTGTAAGAGTGTAACGTCGAGCCTCAGCAGCTTTCTCACTCCTTATGTGCTACTGTATAAAACCTGGTTTTGCGCCTGCACTAATTGCTTACGGCCATACCACCCTGAACACGCCCGATCTCGTCTGATCTCGGAAGCTAAGCAGGGTCGGGCCTGGTTAGTACTTGGATGGGAGACCGCCTGGGAATACCAGGTGCTGTAAGCTTTTTCTTTTTCAACTCGAGCTCATTGCCTCCGTGGCCTACCGTGGCGTACCGTGACCTGATGTTTACTGCCAACCGCTTTGGAGGATTTAAGCAACATACAAAAACTGACAACGTCTCTCAAAACTATTTTTGTGAAACATGAGGACAGTATAGTGATACTGCCAGCAGGGAGCACCAGAGAGCTGAACCGACAGTTGTACATTTCTTAAACTTTCACCAACACAAACACGCACGCTCACTTCAGATCATGGGAGGACGTCAAAAAATCACCACCCATTCTCTGACACTTTAACCGTTAACCTTGGTTCAAACATTTAACATCACACGCACACGCAGTGTATTTCAGATAATTAATGAATTCAGATGTCACAATGATCGTTTACATGGATAAGGAGTCCTACTGAATCAATTACTGCCGTTTATATCTAACTAATGATTGTTTTTGTAAAAGTGTAACGTCGAGCCTCAGCAGCTTTCTCACTCCTTATGTGCTACTGTATAAAACCTGGTTTTGCGCCTGCACTAATTGCTTACGGCCATACCACCCTGAACACGCCCGATCTCGTCTGATCTCGGAAGCTAAGCAGGGTCGGGCCTGGTTAGTACTTGGATGGGAGACCGCCTGGGAATACCAGGTGCTGTAAGCTTTTCTTTTTCAACTCGAGCTCATTGACTCCGTGGCCTACCGTGGCGTACCGTGACCTGATGTTTACTGCCAACCGCTTTGGAGGATTTAAGCAACATACAAAAACTGACAACGTCTCTCAAAACTATTTTTGTGAAACATGAGGACAGTATAGTGATACTGCCAGCAGGGAGCACCAGAGAGCTGAACCGACAGTTGTACATTTCTTAAACTTTCACCAACACAAACACGCACGCTCACTTCAGATCATGGGAGGACGTCAAAAAATCACCACCCATTCTCTGACACTTTAACCGTTAACCTTGGTTCAAACATTTAACATCACACGCACACGCAGTG
>NC_079423.1:10360551-10363051 GCF_026213295.1 Gadus chalcogrammus | reverse complement strand
AGGGAGCACCAGAGAGCTGAACCGACAGTTGTACATTTCTTAAACTTTCACCAACACAAACACGCACGCTCACTTCAGATCATGGGAGGACGTCAAAAAAATCACCACCCATTCTCTGACACTTTAACCGTTAACCTTGGTTCAAACATTTAACATCACACGCACACGCAGTGTATTTCAGATAATTAATGAATTCAGATGTCACAATGATCGTTTACATGGATAAGGAGTCCTACTGAATCAATTACTGCCGTTTATATCTAACTAATGATTGTTTTTGTAAAAGTGTAACGTCGAGCCTCAGCAGCTTTCTCACTCCTTATGTGCTACTGTAAAAAACCTGGTTTTGCGCCTGCACTAATTGCTTACGGCCATACCACCCTGAACACGCCCGATCTCGTCTGATCTCGGAAGCTAAGCAGGGTCGGGCCTGGTTAGGACTTGGATGGGAGACCGCCTGGGAATTAACAGGTGCTGTAAGCTTATTTCTTTTTCAACTCGAGCTCATTGACTCCAGGCTACCGTGGCGTACCGTGACCTGATTTTTACTGCCAACCGCTTTGGAGGATTTAAGCAACATACAAAAACTGACAACGTCTCTCAAAACTATTTTTGTGAAACATGAGGACAGTATAGTGATACTGCCAGCAGGGAGCACCAGAGAGCTGAACCGACAGTTGTACATTCCTTAAACTTTCACCAACACAAACACGCACGCTCACTTCAGATCATGGGAGGACGTCAAAAATCACCACCCATTCTCTGACACTTTAACCGTTAACCTTGGTTCAAAATTTTAACATCACACGCACACGCAGTGTATTTCAGATAATTAATGAATTCAGATGTCACAATGATGCGTTTACATGGATAAGGAGTCCTACTGAATCAATTACTGCCGTTTATATCTAACTAATGATTGTTTTTTGTAAGAGTGTAACGTCGAGCCTCAGCAGCTTTCTCACTCCTTATGTGCTACTGTATAAAACCTGGTTTTGCGCCTGCACTAATTGCTTACGGCCATACCACCCTGAACACGCCCGATCTCGTCTGATCTCGGAAGCTAAGCAGGGTCGGGCCTGGTTAGTACTTGGATGGGAGACCGCCTGGGAATACCAGGTGCCGTAAGCTTTTTTCTTTTTCAACTCGAGCTCATTGCCTCCGTGGCCTACCGTGGCGTACCGTGACCTGATGTTTACTGCCAACCGCTTTGGAGGATTTAAGCAACATACAAAAACTGACAACGTCTCTCAAAACTATTTTTTGTGAAACATGAGGACAGTATAGTGATACTGCCAGCAGGGAGCACCAGAGAGCTGAAACGACAGTTGTACATTTCTTAAACTTTCACCAACACAAACACGCACGCTCACTTCAGATCATGGGAGGACGTCAAAAAAATCACCACCCATTCTCTGACACTTTAACCGTTAACCTTGGTTCAAACATTTAACATCACACGCACACGCAGTGTATTTCAGATAATTAATGAATTCAGATGTCACAATGATCGTTTACATGGATAAGGAGTCCTACTGAATCAATTACTGCCGTTTATATCTAACTAATGATTGTTTTTGTAAAAGTGTAAAGTCGAGCCTCAGCAGCTTTCTCACTCCTTATGTGCTACTGTATAAAACCTGGTTTTGCGCCTGCACTAATTGCTTACGGCCATACCACCCTGAACACGCCCGATCTCGTCTGATCTCGGAAGCTAAGCAGGGTCGGGCCCTGGTTAGTACTTGGATGGGAGACCGCCTGGGAATACCAGGTGCTGTAAGCTTTTTCTTTTTCAACTCGAGCTCATTGCCTCCGTGGCCTACCGTGGCGTACCGTGACCTGATGTTTACTGCCAACCGCTTTGAGGATTTAAGCAACATACAAAAACTGACAACGTCTCTCAAAACTATTTTTGTGAAACATGAGGACAGTATAGTGATACTGCCAGCAGGGAGCACCAGAGAGCTGAACCGACAGTTGTACATTTCTTAAACTTCACCAACACAAACACGCACGCTCACTTCAGATCATGGAGGACGTCAAAAAAAATCACCACCCATTCTCTGACACTTTAAACCGTTAACCTTGGTTCAAACATTTAACATCACACGCACGACGCAGTGTATTTCAGATAATTAATGAATTCAGATGTCACAATGATCGTTTACATGGATAAGGAGTCCTACTGAATCAATTACTGCCGTTTATATCTAACTAATGAATTGTTTTTGTAAAAGTGTAACGTCGAGCCTCAGCAGCTTTCTCACTCCTTATGTGCTACTGTATAAAACCTGGTTTTGCGCCTGCACTAATTGCTTACGGCTTACCACCCTGAAAAACGCCCGATCTCGTCTGATCTCGAAGCTAAGCAGGGTCGGGCCTGGTTAGTACTTGATTGGAGACCGCCTGGGAATACCAGGTGCTGTAAGCTTTCTTTTCAACTCGAGCTCATTGCCCTCGTGCCTACCGTGCGTACCGTGACCTGATGTTTACTGCCAAC
>NC_079423.1:10337705-10360451 GCF_026213295.1 Gadus chalcogrammus | reverse complement strand
AGTGAGCGTGCGTGTTTGTGTTGGTGAAAGTTTAAGAAATGTACAACTGTCGGTTCAGCTCTCTGGTGCTCCCTGCTGGCAGTATCACTATACTGTCCTCATGTTTCACAAAAATAGTTTTGAGAGACGTTGTCAGTTTTTGTATGTTGCTTAAATCCTCCAAAGCGGTTGGCAGTAAACATCAGGTCACGGTACGCCACGGTAGGCCACGAGTCAATGAGCTCGAGTTGAAAAGAAAAAGCTACAGCACCTGGTATTCCCAGGCGGTCTCCCATCCAAGTACTAACCAGGCCCGACCCTGCTTAGCTTCCGAGATCAGACGAGATCGGGCGTGTTCAGGGTGGTATGGCCGTAAGCAATTAGTGCAGGCGCAAAACCAGGTTTTATACAGTAGCACATAAGGAGTGAGAAAGCTGCTGAGGCTCGACGTTACACTTTTACAAAAACAATCATTAGTTAGATATAAACGGCAGTAATTGATTCAGTAGGACTCCTTATCCATGTAAACGATCATTGTGACATCTGAATTCATTAATTATCTGAAATACACTGCGTGTGCGTGTGATGTTAAATGTTTGAACCAAGGTTAACGGTTAAAGTGTCAGAGAATGGGTGGTGATTTTTTGACGTCCTCCCATGATCTGAAGTGAGCGTGCGTGTTTGTGTTGGTGAAAGTTTAAGAAATGTACAACTGTCGGTTCAGCTCTCTGGTGCTCCCTGCTGGCAGTATCACTATACTGTCCTCATGTTTCACAAAAATAGTTTTGAGAGACGTTGTCAGTTTTTGTATGTTGCTTAAATCCTCCAAAGCGGTTGGCAGTAAACATCAGGTCACGGTACGCCACGGTCGGCCACGGAGTCAATGAGCTCGAGTTGAAAAAGAAAAAGCTTACAGCACCTGGTATTCCCAGGCGGTCTCCCATCCAAGTACTAACCAGGCCCGACCCTGCTTAGCTTCCGAGATCAGACGAGATCGGGCGTGTTCAGGGTGGTATGGCCGTAAGCAATTAGTGCAGGCGCAAAACCAGGTTTTATACAGTAGCACATAAGGAGTGAGAAAGCTGCTGAGGCTCGACGTTACACTTTTACAAAAACAATCATTAGTTAGATATAAACGGCAGTAATTGATTCAGTAGGACTCCTTATCCATGTAAACGATCATTGTGACATCTGAATTCATTAATTATCTGAAATACACTGCGTGTGCGTGTGATGTTAAATGTTTGAACCAAGGTTAACGGTTAAAGTGTCAGAGAATGGGTGGTGATTTTTTGACGTCCTCCCATGATCTGAAGTGAGCGTGCGTGTTTGTGTTGGTGAAAGTTTAAGAAATGTACAACTGTCGGTTCAGCTCTCTGGTGCTCCCTGCTGGCAGTATCACTATACTGTCCTCATGTTTCACAAAAATAGTTTTGAGAGACGTTGTCAGTTTTTGTATGTTGCTTAAATCCTCCAAAGCGGTTGGCAGTAAACATCAGGTCACGGTACGCCACGGTAGGCCACGGAGTCAATGAGCTCGAGTTGAAAAAGAAAAAGCTTACAGCACCTGGTATTCCCAGGCGGTCTCCCATCCAAGTACTAACCAGGCCCGACCCTGCTTAGCTTCCGAGATCAGACGAGATCGGGCGTGTTCAGGGTGGTATGGCCGTAAGCAATTAGTGCAGGCGCAAAACCAGGTTTTATACAGTAGCACATAAGGAGTGAGAAAGCTGCTGAGGCTCGACGTTACACTTTTACAAAAACAATCATTAGTTAGATATAAACGGCAGTAATTGATTCAGTAGGACTCCTTATCCATGTAAACGATCATTGTGACATCTGAATTCATTAATTATCTGAAATACACTGCGTGTGCGTGTGATGTTAAATGTTTGAACCAAGGTTAACGGTTAAAGTGTCAGAGAATGGGTGGTGATTTTTTGACGTCCTCCCATGATCTGAAGTGAGCGTGCGTGTTTGTGTTGGTGAAAGTTTAAGAAATGTACAACTGTCGGTTCAGCTCTCTGGTGCTCCCTGCTGGCAGTATCACTATACTGTCCTCATGTTTCACAAAAATAGTTTTGAGAGACGTTGTCAGTTTTTGTATGTTGCTTAAATCCTCCAAAGCGGTTGGCAGTAAACATCAGGTCACGGTACGCCACGGTAGGCCACGGAGTCAATGAGCTCGAGTTGAAAAAGAAAAAGCTTACAGCACCTGGTATTCCCAGGCGGTCTCCCATCCAAGTACTAACCAGGCCCGACCCTGCTTAGCTTCCGAGATCAGACGAGATCGGGCGTGTTCAGGGTGGTATGGCCGTAAGCAATTAGTGCAGGCGCAAAACCAGGTTTTATACAGTAGCACATAAGGAGTGAGAAAGCTGCTGAGGCTCGACGTTACACTTTTACAAAAACAATCATTAGTTAGATATAAACGGCAGTAATTGATTCAGTAGGACTCCTTATCCATGTAAACGATCATTGTGACATCTGAATTCATTAATTATCTGAAATACACTGCGTGTGCGTGTGATGTTAAATGTTTGAACCAAGGTTAACGGTTAAAGTGTCAGAGAATGGGTGGTGATTTTTTGACGTCCTCCCATGATCTGAAGTGAGCGTGCGTGTTTGTGTTGGTGAAAGTTTAAGAAATGTACAACTGTCGGTTCAGCTCTCTGGTGCTCCCTGCTGGCAGTATCACTATACTGTCCTCATGTTTCACAAAAATAGTTTTGAGAGACGTTGTCAGTTTTTGTATGTTGCTTAAATCCTCCAAAGCGGTTGGCAGTAAACATCAGGTCACGGTACGCCACGGTAGGCCACGGAGTCAATGAGCTCGAGTTGAAAAAGAAAAGCTTACAGCACCTGGTATTCCCAGGCGGTCTCCCATCCAAGTACTAACCAGGCCCGACCCTGCTTAGCTTCCGAGATCAGACGAGATCGGGCGTGTTCAGGGTGGTATGGCCGTAAGCAATTAGTGCAGGCGCAAAACCAGGTTTTATACAGTAGCACATAAGGAGTGAGAAAGCTGCTGAGGCTCGACGTTACACTTTTACAAAAACAATCATTAGTTAGATATAAACGGCAGTAATTGATTCAGTAGGACTCCTTATCCATGTAAACGATCATTGTGACATCTGAATTCATTAATTATCTGAAATACACTGCGTGTGCGTGTGATGTTAAATGTTTGAACCAAGGTTAACGGTTAAAGTGTCAGAGAATGGGTGGTGATTTTTTGACGTCCTCCCATGATCTGAAGTGAGCGTGCGTGTTTGTGTTGGTGAAAGTTTAAGAAATGTACAACTGTCGGTTCAGCTCTCTGGTGCTCCCTGCTGGCAGTATCACTATACTGTCCTCATGTTTCACAAAAATAGTTTTGAGAGACGTTGTCAGTTTTTGTATGTTGCTTAAATCCTCCAAAGCGGTTGGCAGTAAACATCAGGTCACGGTACGCCACGGTAGGCCACGGAGTCAATGAGCTCGAGTTGAAAAAGAAAAAGCTTACAGCACCTGGTATTCCCAGGCGGTCTCCCATCCAAGTACTAACCAGGCCCGACCCTGCTTAGCTTCCGAGATCAGACGAGATCGGGCGTGTTCAGGGTGGTATGGCCGTAAGCAATTAGTGCAGGCGCAAAACCAGGTTTTATACAGTAGCACATAAGGAGTGAGAAAGCTGCTGAGGCTCGACGTTACACTCTTACAAAAACAATCATTAGTTAGATATAAACGGCAGTAATTGATTCAGTAGGACTCCTTATCCATGTAAACGATCATTGTGACATCTGAATTCATTAATTATCTGAAATACACTGCGTGTGCGTGTGATGTTAAATGTTTGAACCAAGGTTAACGGTTAAAGTGTCAGAGAATGGGTGGTGATTTTTTGACGTCCTCCCATGATCTGAAGTGAGCGTGCGTGTTTGTGTTGGTGAAAGTTTAAGAAATGTACAACTGTCGGTTCAGCTCTCTGGTGCTCCCTGCTGGCAGTATCACTATACTGTCCTCATGTTTCACAAAAATAGTTTTGAGAGACGTTGTCAGTTTTTGTATGTTGCTTAAATCCTCCAAAGCGGTTGGCAGTAAACATCAGGTCACGGTACGCCACGGTAGGCCACGGAGTCAATGAGCTCGAGTTGAAAAAGAAAAAGCTTACAGCACCTGGTATTCCCAGGCGGTCTCCCATCCAAGTACTAACCAGGCCCGACCCTGCTTAGCTTCCGAGATCAGACGAGATCGGGCGTGTTCAGGGTGGTATGGCCGTAAGCAATTAGTGCAGGCGCAAAACCAGGTTTTATACAGTAGCACATAAGGAGTGAGAAAGCTGCTGAGGCTCGACGTTACACTTTTACAAAAACAATCATTAGTTAGATATAAACGGCAGTAATTGATTCAGTAGGACTCCTTATCCATGTAAACGATCATTGTGACATCTGAATTCATTAATTATCTGAAATACACTGCGTGTGCGTGTGATGTTAAATGTTTGAACCAAGGTTAACGGTTAAAGTGTCAGAGAATGGGTGGTGATTTTTTGACGTCCTCCCATGATCTGAAGTGAGCGTGCGTGTTTGTGTTGGTGAAAGTTTAAGAAATGTACAACTGTCGGTTCAGCTCTCTGGTGCTCCCTGCTGGCAGTATCACTATACTGTCCTCATGTTTCACAAAAATAGTTTTGAGAGACGTTGTCAGTTTTTGTATGTTGCTTAAATCCTCCAAAGCGGTTGGCAGTAAACATCAGGTCACGGTACGCCACGGTAGGCCACGGAGTCAATGAGCTCGAGTTGAAAAAGAAAAAGCTTACAGCACCTGGTATTCCCAGGCGGTCTCCCATCCAAGTACTAACCAGGCCCGACCCTGCTTAGCTTCCGAGATCAGACGAGATCGGGCGTGTTCAGGGTGGTATGGCCGTAAGCAATTAGTGCAGGCGCAAAACCAGGTTTTATACAGTAGCACATAAGGAGTGAGAAAGCTGCTGAGGCTCGACGTTACACTTTTACAAAAACAATCATTAGTTAGATATAAACGGCAGTAATTGATTCAGTAGGACTCCTTATCCATGTAAACGATCATTGTGACATCTGAATTCATTAATTATCTGAAATACACTGCGTGTGCGTGTGATGTTAAATGTTTGAACCAAGGTTAACGGTTAAAGTGTCAGAGAATGGGTGGTGATTTTTTGACGTCCTCCCATGATCTGAAGTGAGCGTGCGTGTTTGTGTTGGTGAAAGTTTAAGAAATGTACAACTGTCGGTTCAGCTCTCTGGTGCTCCCTGCTGGCAGTATCACTATACTGTCCTCATGTTTCACAAAAAT
This sequence comes from Gadus chalcogrammus, assembly GCF_026213295.1. Classification (NCBI taxonomy): domain Eukaryota; kingdom Metazoa; phylum Chordata; class Actinopteri; order Gadiformes; family Gadidae; genus Gadus; species Gadus chalcogrammus. The sequence continues at coordinate 10,355,156 of NC_079423.1, read as the reverse complement.
AGTTTTGAGAGACGTTGTCAGTTTTTGTATGTTGCTTAAATCCTCCAAAGCGGTTGGCAGTAAACATCAGGTCACGGTACGCCACGGAGTCAATGAGCTCGAGTTGAAAAAGAAAAAGCTTACAGCACCTGGTATTCCCAGGCGGTCTCCCATCCAAGTACTAACCAGGCCCGACCCTGCTTAGCTTCCGAGATCAGACGAGATCGGGCGTGTTCAGGGTGGTATGGCCGTAAGCAATTAGTGCAGGCGCAAAACCAGGTTTTATACAGTAGCACATAAGGAGTGAGAAAGCTGCTGAGGCTCGACGTTACACTCTTACAAAAACAATCATTAGTTAGATATAAACGGCAGTAATTGATTCAGTAGGACTCCTTATCCATGTAAACGATCATTGTGACATCTGAATTCATTAATTATCTGAAATACACTGCGTGTGCGTGTGATGTTAAATGTTTGAACCAAGGTTAACGGTTAAAGTGTCAGAGAATGGGTGGTGATTTTTTGACGTCCTCCCATGATCTGAAGTGAGCGTGCGTGTTTGTGTTGGTGAAAGTTTAAGAAATGTACAACTGTCGGTTCAGCTCTCTGGTGCTCCCTGCTGGCAGTATCACTATACTGTCCTCATGTTTCACAAAAATAGTTTTGAGAGACGTTGTCAGTTTTTGTATGTTGCTTAAATCCTCCAAAGCGGTTGGCAGTAAACATCAGGTCACGGTACGCCACGGTAGGCCACGGAGTCAATGAGCTCGAGTTGAAAAAGAAAAAGCTTACAGCACCTGGTATTCCCAGGCGGTCTCCCATCCAAGTACTAACCAGGCCCGACCCTGCTTAGCTTCCGAGATCAGACGAGATCGGGCGTGTTCAGGGTGGTATGGCCGTAAGCAATTAGTGCAGGCGCAAAACCAGGTTTTATACAGTAGCACATAAGGAGTGAGAAAGCTGCTGAGGCTCGACGTTACACTTTTACAAAAACAATCATTAGTTAGATATAAACGGCAGTAATTGATTCAGTAGGACTCCTTATCCATGTAAACGATCATTGTGACATCTGAATTCATTAATTATCTGAAATACACTGCGTGTGCGTGTGATGTTAAATGTTTGAACCAAGGTTAACGGTTAAAGTGTCAGAGAATGGGTGGTGATTTTTTGACGTCCTCCCATGATCTGAAGTGAGCGTGCGTGTTTGTGTTGGTGAAAGTTTAAGAAATGTACAACTGTCGGTTCAGCTCTCTGGTGCTCCCTGCTGGCAGTATCACTATACTGTCCTCATGTTTCACAAAAATAGTTTTGAGAGACGTTGTCAGTTTTTGTATGTTGCTTAAATCCTCCAAAGCGGTTGGCAGTAAACATCAGGTCACGGTACGCCACGGTAGGCCACGGAGTCAATGAGCTCGAGTTGAAAAAGAAAAAGCTTACAGCACCTGGTATTCCCAGGCGGTCTCCCATCCAAGTACTAACCAGGCCCGACCCTGCTTAGCTTCCGAGATCAGACGAGATCGGGCGTGTTCAGGGTGGTATGGCCGTAAGCAATTAGTGCAGGCGCAAAACCAGGTTTTATACAGTAGCACATAAGGAGTGAGAAAGCTGCTGAGGCTCGACGTTACACTCTTACAAAAACAATCATTAGTTAGATATAAACGGCAGTAATTGATTCAGTAGGACTCCTTATCCATGTAAACGATCATTGTGACATCTGAATTCATTAATTATCTGAAATACACTGCGTGTGCGTGTGATGTTAAATGTTTGAACCAAGGTTAACGGTTAAAGTGTCAGAGAATGGGTGGTGATTTTTTGACGTCCTCCCATGATCTGAAGTGAGCGTGCGTGTTTGTGTTGGTGAAAGTTTAAGAAATGTACAACTGTCGGTTCAGCTCTCTGGTGCTCCCTGCTGGCAGTATCACTATACTGTCCTCATGTTTCACAAAAATAGTTTTGAGAGACGTTGTCAGTTTTGTATGTTGCTTAAATCCTCCAAAGCGGTTGGCAGTAAACATCAGGTCACGGTACGCCACGGTAGGCCACGGAGTCAATGAGCTCGAGTTGAAAAAGAAAAAGCTTACAGCACCTGGTATTCCCAGGCGGTCTCCCATCCAAGTACTAACCAGGCCCGACCCTGCTTAGCTTCCGAGATCAGACGAGATCGGGCGTGTTCAGGGTGGTATGGCCGTAAGCAATTAGTGCAGGCGCAAAACCAGGTTTTATACAGTAGCACATAAGGAGTGAGAAAGCTGCTGAGGCTCGACGTTACACTCTTACAAAAACAATCATTAGTTAGATATAAACGGCAGTAATTGATTCAGTAGGACTCCTTATCCATGTAAACGATCATTGTGACATCTGAATTCATTAATTATCTGAAATACACTGCGTGTGCGTGTGATGTTAAATGTTTGAACCAAGGTTAACGGTTAAAGTGTCAGAGAATGGGTGGTGATTTTTTGACGTCCTCCCATGATCTGAAGTGAGCGTGCGTGTTTGTGTTGGTGAAAGTTTAAGAAATGTACAACTGTCGGTTCAGCTCTCTGGTGCTCCCTGCTGGCAGTATCACTATACTGTCCTCATGTTTCACAAAAATAGTTTTGAGAGACGTTGTCAGTTTTTGTATGTTGCTTAAATCCTCCAAAGCGGTTGGCAGTAAACATCAGGTCACGGTACGCCACGGTAGGCCACGGAGTCAATGAGCTCGAGTTGAAAAAGAAAAAGCTTACAGCACCTGGTATTCCCAGGCGGTCTCCCATCCAAGTACTAACCAGGCCCGACCCTGCTTAGCTTCCGAGATCAGACGAGATCGGGCGTGTTCAGGGTGGTATGGCCGTAAGCAATTAGTGCAGGCGCAAAACCAGGTTTTATACAGTAGCACATAAGGAGTGAGAAAGCTGCTGAGGCTCGACGTTACACTTTTACAAAAACAATCATTAGTTAGATATAAACGGCAGTAATTGATTCAGTAGGACTCCTTATCCATGTAAACGATCATTGTGACATCTGAATTCATTAATTATCTGAAATACACTGCGTGTGCGTGTGATGTTAAATGTTTGAACCAAGGTTAACGGTTAAAGTGTCAGAGAATGGGTGGTGATTTTTTGACGTCCTCCCATGATCTGAAGTGAGCGTGCGTGTTTGTGTTGGTGAAAGTTTAAGAAATGTACAACTGTCGGTTCAGCTCTCTGGTGCTCCCTGCTGGCAGTATCACTATACTGTCCTCATGTTTCACAAAAATAGTTTTGAGAGACGTTGTCAGTTTTTGTATGTTGCTTAAATCCTCCAAAGCGGTTGGCAGTAAACATCAGGTCACGGTACGCCACGGTAGGCCACGGAGGCAATGAGCTCGAGTTGAAAAAGAAAAAGCTTACAGCACCTGGTATTCCCAGGCGGTCTCCCATCCAAGTACTAACCAGGCCCGACCCTGCTTAGCTTCCGAGATCAGACGAGATCGGGCGTGTTCAGGGTGGTATGGCCGTAAGCAATTAGTGCAGGCGCAAAACCAGGTTTTATACAGTAGCACATAAGGAGTGAGAAAGCTGCTGAGGCTCGACGTTACACTTTTACAAAAACAATCATTAGTTAGATATAAACGGCAGTAATTGATTCAGTAGGACTCCTTATCCATGTAAACGATCATTGTGACATCTGAATTCATTAATTATCTGAAATACACTGCGTGTGCGTGTGATGTTAAATGTTTGAACCAAGGTTAACGGTTAAAGTGTCAGAGAATGGGTGGTGATTTTTGACGTCCTCCCATGATCTGAAGTGAGCGTGCGTGTTTGTGTTGGTGAAAGTTTAAGAAATGTACAACTGTCGGTTCAGCTCTCTGGTGCTCCCTGCTGGCAGTATCACTATACTGTCCTCACGTTTCACAAAAACAGTTTTGAGAGACGTTGTCAGTTTTTGTATGTTGCTTAAATCCTCCAAAGCGGTTGGCAGTAAATATCAGGTCACGGTACGCCACGGTAGGCCACGGAGTCAATGAGCTCGAGTTGAAAAAGAAAAGCTTACAGCACCTGGTATTCCCAGGCGGTCTCCCATCCAAGTACTAACCAGGCCCGACCCTGCTTAGCTTCCGAGATCAGACGAGATCGGGCGTGTTCAGGGTGGTATGGCCGTAAGCAATTAGTGCAGGCGCAAAACCAGGTTTTATACAGTAGCACATAAGGAGTGAGAAAGCTGCTGAGGCTCGACGTTACACTTTTACAAAAACAATCATTAGTTAGATATAAACGGCAGTAATTGATTCAGTAGGACTCCTTATCCATGTAAACGATCATTGTGACATCTGAATTCATTAATTATCTGAAATACACTGCGTGTGCGTGTGATGTTAAATCTTTGAACCAAGGTTAACGGTTAAAGTGTCAGAGAATGGGTGGTGATTTTTTGACGTCCTCCCATGATCTGAAGTGAGCGTGCGTGTTTGTGTTGGTGAAAGTTTAAGAAATGTACAACTGTCGGTTCAGCTCTCTGGTGCTCCCTGCTGGCAGTATCACTATACTGTCCTCATGTTTCACAAAAATAGTTTTGAGAGACGTTGTCAGTTTTTGTATGTTGCTTAAATCCTCCAAAGCGGTTGGCAGTAAACATCAGGTCACGGTACGCCACGGTAGGCCACGGAGTCAATGAGCTCGAGTTGAAAAAGAAAAAGCTTACAGCACCTGGTATTCCCAGGCGGTCTCCCATCCAAGTACTAACCAGGCCCGACCCTGCTTAGCTTCCGAGATCAGACGAGATCGGGCGTGTTCAGGGTGGTATGGCCGTAAGCAATTAGTGCAGGCGCAAAACCAGGTTTTATACAGTAGCACATAAGGAGTGAGAAAGCTGCTGAGGCTCGACGTTACACTTTTACAAAAACAATCATTAGTTAGATATAAACGGCAGTAATTGATTCAGTAGGAATCCTTATCCATGTAAACGATCATTGTGACATCTGAATTAATTAATTATCTGAAATACACTGCGTGTGCGTGTGATGTTAAATCTTTGAACCAAGGTTAACGGTTAGTGTCAGAGAATGGGTGGTGATTTTTTGACGTCCTCCCATGATCTGGGCCCCGTTTCCCGAAAGCGTCGTTAGCCTAAGTGGATCGTGAAGTGCGTCGAAAGGGCATCGTAGAGTTTTCACCGCGTTTCCCGAAAGCATCGTGGGGAACGAACGTCTTGAAAACGCTCGTAGCTAACGAGTACTCCAGGGGTGCTCGTAGGTACTCGTAGGACGCTAAGAGCATCGTCAGCTATAGCCTCAGTGGCGACACCATCGGACATTCCGTCTATTGGATGCGTTTTATTAAAACGCATTGCGCCTTTATGTTCTTAGTTTGGTAATTAATAAAGATTATTAATTAATTTATTAATAAAGATGTTCAAATGGCCAAAATAAAACGGGACAGTCCAGAAAATGTTTGCGCAGGCAGGGCACTCAAAATGTGTGAGAGAAAGTGGGGGGATTTGTGCAGACTGACATAGGCTACTCATAAAACGTAGCATAAAATAATGTAAAAAAAAAATTAAATTAAACAAATTAAAAAAAATAAAAAATAACGAAATTAAAGAAATTAAAAAAAATAAAACATAAAGAAATAAAAAAAGTATAAAAAACAAGCAAAGGAGCAGGCAAAAGGCTGGGATATGGTGGGGATTGGTCACGTTGACGGGAATGTTTAGTGACATGAGGGAGGGTGGAGGGGGTTAAAAAAAAGTCTCAATCACTATTCGACGCGCATGAAAACCAGCCGCGTAGTTATGAGGGAGGCCGTCCCTACACCGATCTTCCTCATCGTCATCGTCCTCAACGTCCTCCGGTTCAAGCAATGCCACCCCAGCCTTAGCTGCAATGTTGTGCAACATAGCCGTCACACATATCACGGCGCATGACTTGGCCGGCGAAAACTGGAGCCCTCCGCCTGACTTGTGAGGCATCTAAGCGCAACTTCCACCTCCCGATCGTGCGCTCAACGATGCAACGGGCCAGACGGTGGGCTTCGTTGTATTCCTCATCATGGACGTCTCCCGGGTTATTCACAGGTGTGAAGAGGAATTATTTAGGGGGGGAAAATGCCGTGAAACGCACAGTGCATACAGGATTAGGACTGATATATGTCGGTTTAAGCCTAATCAATTGTGTTTTAATGTCTTTAGCATTCATATAATTGCAGTCTATTTTTTTTGTAGGCTACACTGCTGTTGTCCTTGATGGGGATATATTTTAACCCTTTTTAACACAATTTTCCTGCGACATTCCTGCATCTCCCCCTCCTACGGAGCCCATTTCAGCACCGTGTCAGTAGACAGTTACAATCCTACGACGTCGTGAGTGCAGCGAATGCGCGTTCACGTTAAGAGGAGTTTCGGGAAACGCTCCAAAGAAATTGACGATGGATCGCAAGATCCATCGTGAGAATGATCGTACGAGCGTGGATCCATCGTTATCGGGAAACGGGGCCCTGAAGTGAGCGTGCGTGTTTGTGTTGGTGAAAGTTTAAGAAATGTACAACTGTCGGTTCAGCTCTCTGGTGCTCCCTGCTGGCAGTATCACTATACTGTCCTCATGTTTCACAAAAATAGTTTTGAGAGACGTTGTCAGTTTTTGTATGTTGCTTAAATCCTCCAAAGCGGTTGGCAGTAAACATCAGGTCACGGTACGCCACGGTAGGCCACGGAGGCAATGAGCTCGAGTTGAAAAAGAAAAAGCTTACAGCACCTGGTATTCCCAGGCGGTCTCCCATCCAAGTACTAACCAGGCCCGACCCTGCTTAGCTTCCGAGATCAGACGAGATCGGGCGTGTTCAGGGTGGTATGGCCGTAAGCAATTAGTGCAGGCGCAAAACCAGGTTTTATACAGTAGCACATAAGGAGTGAGAAAGCTGCTGAGGCTCGACGTTACACTTTTACAAAAACAATCATTAGTTAGATATAAACGGCAGTAATTGATTCAGTAGGACTCCTTATCCATGTAAACGATCATTGTGACATCTGAATTCATTAATTATCTGAAATACACTGCGTGTGCGTGTGATGTTAAATGTTTGAACCAAGGTTAACGGTTAAAGTGTCAGAGAATGGGTGGTGATTTTTTGACGTCCTCCCATGATCTGAAGTGAGCGTGCGTGTTTGTGTTGGTGAAAGTTTAAGAAATGTACAACTGTCGGTTCAGCTCTCTGGTGCTCCCTGCTGGCAGTATCACTATACTGTCCTCATGTTTCACAAAAATAGTTTTGAGAGACGTTGTCAGTTTTTGTATGTTGCTTAAATCCTCCAAAGCGGTTGGCAGTAAACATCAGGTCACGGTACGCCACGGTAGGCCACGGAGTCAATGAGCTCGAGTTGAAAAAGAAAAAGCTTACAGCACCTGGTATTCCCAGGCGGTCTCCCATCCAAGTACTAACCAGGCCCGACCCTGCTTAGCTTCCGAGATCAGACGAGATCGGGCGTGTTCAGGGTGGTATGGCCGTAAGCAATTAGTGCAGGCGCAAAACCAGGTTTTATACAGTAGCACATAAGGAGTGAGAAAGCTGCTGAGGCTCGACGTTACACTTTTACAAAAACAATCATTAGTTAGATATAAACGGCAGTAATTGATTCAGTAGGACTCCTTATCCATGTAAACGATCATTGTGACATCTGAATTCATTAATTATCTGAAATACACTGCGTGTGCGTGTGATGTTAAATGTTTGAACCAAGGTTAACGGTTAAAGTGTCAGAGAATGGGTGGTGATTTTTTGACGTCCTCCCATGATCTGAAGTGAGCGTGCGTGTTTGTGTTGGTGAAAGTTTAAGAAATGTACAACTGTCGGTTCAGCTCTCTGGTGCTCCCTGCTGGCAGTATCACTATACTGTCCTCATGTTTCACAAAAATAGTTTTGAGAGACGTTGTCAGTTTTGTATGTTGCTTAAATCCTCCAAAGCGGTTGGCAGTAAACATCAGGTCACGGTAGGTCACGGTAGGCCACGGAGGCAATGAGCTCGAGTTGAAAAAGAAAAAGCTTACAGCACCTGGTATTCCCAGGCGGTCTCCCATCCAAGTACTAACCAGGCCCGACCCTGCTTAGCTTCCGAGATCAGACGAGATCGGGCGTGTTCAGGGTGGTATGGCCGTAAGCAATTAGTGCAGGCGCAAAACCAGGTTTTATACAGTAGCACATAAGGAGTGAGAAAGCTGCTGAGGCTCGACGTTACACTTTACAAAAACAATCATTAGTTAGATATAAACGGCAGTAATTGATTCAGTAGGACTCCTTATCCATGTAAACGATCATTGTGACATCTGAATTCATTAATTATCTGAAATACACTGCGTGTGCGTGTGATGTTAAATGTTTGAACCAAGGTTAACGGTTAAAGTGTCAGAGAATGGGTGGTGATTTTTTGACGTCCTCCCATGATCTGAAGTGAGCGTGCGTGTTTGTGTTGGTGAAAGTTTAAGAAATGTACAACTGTCGGTTCAGCTCTCTGGTGCTCCCTGCTGGCAGTATCACTATACTGTCCTCATGTTTCACAAAAATAGTTTTGAGAGACGTTGTCAGTTTTTGTATGTTGCTTAAATCCTCCAAAGCGGTTGGCAGTAAACATCAGGTCACGGTACGCCACGGTAGGCCACGGAGTCAATGAGCTCGAGTTGAAAAAGAAAAAGCTTACAGCACCTGGTATTCCCAGGCGGTCTCCCATCCAAGTACTAACCAGGCCCGACCCTGCTTAGCTTCCGAGATCAGACGAGATCGGGCGTGTTCAGGGTGGTATGGCCGTAAGCAATTAGTGCAGGCGCAAAACCAGGTTTTATACAGTAGCACATAAGGAGTGAGAAAGCTGCTGAGGCTCGACGTTACACTTTTACAAAAACAATCATTAGTTAGATATAAACGGCAGTAATTGATTCAGTAGGACTCCTTATCCATGTAAACGATCATTGTGACATCTGAATTCATTAATTATCTGAAATACACTGCGTGTGCGTGTGATGTTAAATGTTTGAACCAAGGTTAACGGTTAAAGTGTCAGAGAATGGGTGGTGATTTTTTGACGTCCTCCCATGATCTGAAGTGAGCGTGCGTGTTTGTGTTGGTGAAAGTTTAAGAAATGTACAACTGTCGGTTCAGCTCTCTGGTGCTCCCTGCTGGCAGTATCACTATACTGTCCTCATGTTTCACAAAAATAGTTTTGAGAGACGTTGTCAGTTTTGTATGTTGCTTAAATCCTCCAAAGCGGTTGGCAGTAAACATCAGGTCACGGTAGGTCACGGTAGGCCACGGAGGCAATGAGCTCGAGTTGAAAAAGATTACAGCACCTGGTATTCCCAGGCGGTCTCCCATCCAAGTACTAACCAGGCCCGACCCTGCTTAGCTTCCGAGATCAGACGAGATCGGGCGTGTTCAGGGTGGTATGGCCGTAAGCAATTAGTGCAGGCGCAAAACCAGGTTTTATACAGTAGCACATAAGGAGTGAGAAAGCTGCTGAGGCTCGACGTTACACTTTTACAAAAACAATCATTAGTTAGATATAAACGGCAGTAATTGATTCAGTAGGACTCCTTATCCATGTAAACGATCATTGTGACATCTGAATTCATTAATTATCTGAAATACACTGCGTGTGCGTGTGATGTTAAATGTTTGAACCAAGGTTAACGGTTAAAGTGTCAGAGAATGGGTGGTGATTTTTTGACGTCCTCCCATGATCTGAAGTGAGCGTGCGTGTTTGTGTTGGTGAAAGTTTAAGAAATGTACAACTGTCGGTTCAGCTCTCTGGTGCTCCCTGCTGGCAGTATCACTATACTGTCCTCATGTTTCACAAAAATAGTTTTGAGAGACGTTGTCAGTTTTGTATGTTGCTTAAATCCTCCAAAGCGGTTGGCAGTAAACATCAGGTCACGGTACGCCACGGTAGGCCACGGAGGCAATGAGCTCGAGTTGAAAAAGAAAAGCTTACAGCACCTGGTATTCCCAGGCGGTCTCCCATCCAAGTACTAACCAGGCCCGACCCTGCTTAGCTTCCGAGATCAGACGAGATCGGGCGTGTTCAGGGTGGTATGGCCGTAAGCAATTAGTGCAGGCGCAAAACCAGGTTTTATACAGTAGCACATAAGGAGTGAGAAAGCTGCTGAGGCTCGACGTTACACTTTTACAAAAACAATCATTAGTTAGATATAAACGGCAGTAATTGATTCAGTAGGACTCCTTATCCATGTAAACGATCATTGTGACATCTGAATTCATTAATTATCTGAAATACACTGCGTGTGCGTGTGATGTTAAATGTTTGAACCAAGGTTAACGGTTAAAGTGTCAGAGAATGGGTGGTGATTTTTTGACGTCCTCCCATGATCTGAAGTGAGCGTGCGTGTTTGTGTTGGTGAAAGTTTAAGAAATGTACAACTGTCGGTTCAGCTCTCTGGTGCTCCCTGCTGGCAGTATCACTATACTGTCCTCATGTTTCACAAAAATAGTTTTGAGAGACGTTGTCAGTTTTTGTATGTTGCTTAAATCCTCCAAAGCGGTTGGCAGTAAACATCAGGTCACGGTACGCCACGGTAGGCCACGGAGGCAATGAGCTCGAGTTGAAAAAGAAAAGCTTACAGCACCTGGTATTCCCAGGCGGTCTCCCATCCAAGTACTAACCAGGCCCGACCCTGCTTAGCTTCCGAGATCAGACGAGATCGGGCGTGTTCAGGGTGGTATGGCCGTAAGCAATTAGTGCAGGCGCAAAACCAGGTTTTATACAGTAGCACATAAGGAGTGAGAAAGCTGCTGAGGCTCGACGTTACACTTTTACAAAAACAATCATTAGTTAGATATAAACGGCAGTAATTGATTCAGTAGGACTCCTTATCCATGTAAACGATCATTGTGACATCTGAATTCATTAATTATCTGAAATACACTGCGTGTGCGTGTGATGTTAAATGTTTGAACCAAGGTTAACGGTTAAAGTGTCAGAGAATGGGTGGTGATTTTTTGACGTCCTCCCATGATCTGAAGTGAGCGTGCGTGTTTGTGTTGGTGAAAGTTTAAGAAATGTACAACTGTCGGTTCAGCTCTCTGGTGCTCCCTGCTGGCAGTATCACTATACTGTCCTCATGTTTCACAAAAATAGTTTTGAGAGACGTTGTCAGTTTTTGTATGTTGCTTAAATCCTCCAAAGCGGTTGGCAGTAAACATCAGGTCACGGTACGCCACGGTAGGCCACGGAGGCAATGAGCTCGAGTTGAAAAAGAAAAAGCTTACAGCACCTGGTATTCCCAGGCGGTCTCCCATCCAAGTACTAACCAGGCCCGACCCTGCTTAGCTTCCGAGATCAGACGAGATCGGGCGTGTTCAGGGTGGTATGGCCGTAAGCAATTAGTGCAGGCGCAAAACCAGGTTTTATACAGTAGCACATAAGGAGTGAGAAAGCTGCTGAGGCTCGACGTTACACTTTTACAAAAACAATCATTAGTTAGATATAAACGGCAGTAATTGATTCAGTAGGACTCCTTATCCATGTAAACGATCATTGTGACATCTGAATTCATTAATTATCTGAAATACACTGCGTGTGCGTGTGATGTTAAATGTTTGAACCAAGGTTAACGGTTAAAGTGTCAGAGAATGGGTGGTGATTTTTTGACGTCCTCCCATGATCTGAAGTGAGCGTGCGTGTTTGTGTTGGTGAAAGTTTAAGAAATGTACAACTGTCGGTTCAGCTCTCTGGTGCTCCCTGCTGGCAGTATCACTATACTGTCCTCATGTTTCACAAAAATAGTTTTGAGAGACGTTGTCAGTTTTTGTATGTTGCTTAAATCCTCCAAAGCGGTTGGCAGTAAACATCAGGTCACGGTACGCCACGGTAGGCCACGGAGTCAATGAGCTCGAGTTGAAAAAGAAAAAGCTTACAGCACCTGGTATTCCCAGGCGGTCTCCCATCCAAGTACTAACCAGGCCCGACCCTGCTTAGCTTCCGAGATCAGACGAGATCGGGCGTGTTCAGGGTGGTATGGCCGTAAGCAATTAGTGCAGGCGCAAAACCAGGTTTTATACAGTAGCACATAAGGAGTGAGAAAGCTGCTGAGGCTCGACGTTACACTTTTACAAAAACAATCATTAGTTAGATATAAACGGCAGTAATTGATTCAGTAGGACTCCTTATCCATGTAAACGATCATTGTGACATCTGAATTCATTAATTATCTGAAATACACTGCGTGTGCGTGTGATGTTAAATGTTTGAACCAAGGTTAACGGTTAAAGTGTCAGAGAATGGGTGGTGATTTTTTGACGTCCTCCCATGATCTGAAGTGAGCGTGCGTGTTTGTGTTGGTGAAAGTTTAAGAAATGTACAACTGTCGGTTCAGCTCTCTGGTGCTCCCTGCTGGCAGTATCACTATACTGTCCTCATGTTTCACAAAAATAGTTTTGAGAGACGTTGTCAGTTTTTGTATGTTGCTTAAATCCTCCAAAGCGGTTGGCAGTAAACATCAGGTCACGGTACGCCACGGTAGGCCACGGAGTCAATGAGCTCGAGTTGAAAAAGAAAAAGCTTACAGCACCTGGTATTCCCAGGCGGTCTCCCATCCAAGTACTAACCAGGCCCGACCCTGCTTAGCTTCCGAGATCAGACGAGATCGGGCGTGTTCAGGGTGGTATGGCCGTAAGCAATTAGTGCAGGCGCAAAACCAGGTTTTATACAGTAGCACATAAGGAGTGAGAAAGCTGCTGAGGCTCGACGTTACACTTTTACAAAAACAATCATTAGTTAGATATAAACGGCAGTAATTGATTCAGTAGGACTCCTTATCCATGTAAACGATCATTGTGACATCTGAATTCATTAATTATCTGAAATACACTGCGTGTGCGTGTGATGTTAAATGTTTGAACCAAGGTTAACGGTTAAAGTGTCAGAGAATGGGTGGTGATTTTTTGACGTCCTCCCATGATCTGAAGTGAGCGTGCGTGTTTGTGTTGGTGAAAGTTTAAGAAATGTACAACTGTCGGTTCAGCTCTCTGGTGCTCCCTGCTGGCAGTATCACTATACTGTCCTCATGTTTCACAAAAATAGTTTTGAGAGACGTTGTCAGTTTTTGTATGTTGCTTAAATCCTCCAAAGCGGTTGGCAGTAAACATCAGGTCACGGTACGTCACGGTAGGCCACGGAGGCAATGAGCTCGAGTTGAAAAAGGAAAAAATGCTTACAGCACCTGGAATTCCCAGGCGGTCTCCCATCCAAGTACTAACCAGGCCCGACCCTGCTTAGCTTCCGAGATCAGACGAGATCGGGCGTGTTCAGGGTGGTATGGCCGTAAGCAATTAGTGCAGGCGCAAAACCAGGTTTTATACAGTAGCACATAAGGAGTGAGAAAGCTGCTGAGGCTCGACGTTACACTTTTACAAAAACAATCATTAGTTAGATATAAACGGCAGTAATTGATTCAGTAGGACTCCTTATCCATGTAAACGATCATTGTGACATCTGAATTCATTAATTATCTGAAATACACTGCGTGTGCGTGTGATGTTAAATGTTTGAACCAAGGTTAACGGTTAAAGTGTCAGAGAATGGGTGGTGATTTTTTGACGTCCTCCCATGATCTGAAGTGAGCGTGCGTGTTTGTGTTGGTGAAAGTTTAAGAAATGTACAACTGTCGGTTCAGCTCTCTGGTGCTCCCTGCTGGCAGTATCACTATACTGTCCTCATGTTTCACAAAAATAGTTTTGAGAGACGTTGTCAGTTTTTGTATGTTGCTTAAATCCTCCAAAGCGGTTGGCAGTAAACATCAGGTCACGGTACGCCACGGAGTCAATGAGCTCGAGTTGAAAAAGAAAAAGCTTACAGCACCTGGTATTCCCAGGCGGTCTCCCATCCAAGTACTAACCAGGCCCGACCCTGCTTAGCTTCCGAGATCAGACGAGATCGGGCGTGTTCAGGGTGGTATGGCCGTAAGCAATTAGTGCAGGCGCAAAACCAGGTTTTATACAGTAGCACATAAGGAGTGAGAAAGCTGCTGAGGCTCGACGTTACACTTTACAAAAACAATCATTAGTTAGATATAAACGGCAGTAATTGATTCAGTAGGACTCCTTATCCATGTAAACGATCATTGTGACATCTGAATTCATTAATTATCTGAAATACACTGCGTGTGCGTGTGATGTTAAATGTTTGAACCAAGGTTAACGGTTAAAGTGTCAGAGAATGGGTGGTGATTTTTGGACGTCCTCCCATGATCTGAAGTGAGCGTGCGTGTTTGTGTTAGGTGAAAGTTTAAGAAATGTACAACTGTCGTTTCAGCTCTCTGGTGCTCCCTGCTGGCAGTATCACTATACTGTCCTCATGTTTCACAAAAATAGTTTTGAGAGACGTTGTCAGTCTTTGTATGTTGCTTAAATCCTCCAAAGCGGTTGGCAGTAAACATCAGGTCACGGTAGGCCACGGAGGCAATGAGCTCGAGTTGAAAAAGAAAAAGCTTACAGCACCTGGTATTCCCAGGCGGTCTCCCATCCAAGTACTAACCAGGCCCGACCCTGCTTAGCTTCCGAGATCAGACGAGATCGGGCGTGTTTTTTTTTTTTTTTCTTGTTTTTTTTTATTAAAATTCCGTATTTACAGTAATTTACAATCTTTTACGGTCATAACCAAACACAGTATGACACACAGAAGACATACAGACAGTTGATAATCACAAATGTACCCAACAATCATATAGAGGTTAACCCTAATCATACACAACAAACATTTGCGTCGGAGTGGTCTGCCAGGTCTTAACAAGCAGGAAAAACAATGCCCACACTACACACTAAATCCTAACGTCCCTGATTCCGTTACCATGACTAAAGTGCTGTTCCTAACAAAATACTTGTGAAAATCCTCCCCTTCCCATCATTCAGAACCTCCTTCACATTCCCAACCACATCCTCCTTTACAAGTATTGCCACACCACACGATCTTGCCGTCCCACAATTGACGAATAACAGTCCCCTCCATTTCTCCTTGATTTCTGGCATTTTAGCCTGTGTCCAGTTTGTTTCCTGCAGCACTAAAATATCGGATTTAAAATTGATTAACACCTCATCAAACTTCGCCATATTGTTAAGACCGTTGATATTAATTGATGTGAGTGTGACCATTGAAATCAAAAGACACAGAGTGGGTATTACTGTTAAAATCTTTTTTTTTTTTTACGTACCCCTTTCTTTTTCAAGTTCCTCTGTTCCTCATCGGAATCAACCCCTCTCCTGCGTCTGACCCTGGGCGCCCTCTCCCTACAAACACCCAACGCCTCATTCCCAGACTTATTCTCCCTCTCCCTTCCATCAGCCAGTGTGGGGGGGGAAATTATAGGCGCCATACCACGCCAATGAGACGCGTCGGCTGTAGCCTCAATAGTCACAGCACAAGACCCCCAGGCTGCATCTTCCTCTACTGTAGGCCACCCGGGCGCCTGTAAAGAGAGGAGCCCCGCTTGAGAGCTCCTGCCCCCCCCCAACCCTGTGCCCCCATCTCCCCCTGATGCCGGGGCCATTGACACAACCAAATCCACTTCTAGGCTAGCCCCCGTGCCATGTCCCGCCTCGTTCCCCAACTGTCCAGACCCCCGCGGCACCTTGGCTACGCCCTCCGCTGGTGTAGGGTGCCCAGATGCCGGTAGAGAGGAAAGCTCTCCTTGAGAGCTTTGCCCCCCGGGCAACCCCATGCCCCCCACACCCGGGTCCTTCAGCACAACCTGTAGCTGACTGTCCAAGACTGTCTCCCCGTCAGACAGCTCCCCGTGCTCCATCTCCTCTTCCGCACTCTCTTCCCCTCCACTTTCCTCACTCTCCAACGATACAGCCCTTGAGTCTGGGTCAACTGAGAGGGCACCCCCTCCCACCTGCTCCTCCTTACACACACAATTTCCCTTTCTATTACCACACTCTCTGCATTTAATCACAGCCACACACTCCCTTGCATAGTGTCCCTGCTTCCCGCACTTCCGACAGAGGAAGTCAGGACAGTCCCTCACTATATGTCCAGGCTGGATGCACAATCTACACACCTTTAATTGTCTGTCATGGATGACTCGGAAATATTCAGCACCCTTTTCAGTGTCAAAACGTGTGGACCAAGGCAAGGACCGTACTTCCTTGTTAAACTTCACCTTAACAAACCGTGTACCCTCACATATGGTCATCCCAGGCCACTTCCTCCTTGCAATCGGCGAAACTGCCTCCACACCCCAGTCCGCAAGCTTCTTCAGAATCTCCTCATCCGTAATGTACACTGGTAGACTCATAAAGGACACCACCATCTCATCTGCAGTCAAGTCTTTTGCGACGACGCTGGTCCCCCTTATCCTAAAACCATCCAACAATCGCCTCTTCCCGTTGGGGTGATTCATCGTTACTTCATATTGGTTCAATGAGAGGTAGCGACATCCCAAGACCAATCCACATACACTCTGCATCGCCCTTAGCATCTCCATCATCGGGATTTTCTCCTCTCCCACAAGCTCCACAGCCACAGACAACTCCCTGCTGTAGCTCGGGCCACCATCCGCAACCTTGTCCTCCTTCTCTCTTGTTGCTCTCTCCGCAGTCACCGGTCTCCCGCCTAGTACGTCCTCCGATGTCCTCTTCGCCACACAACCACCATCCGTCACCGCAGCAGGAGCCGTGTTCCGTTCCATGCTGTCTTCTATTCGAGTTTTCGAAACCGCGTGAGACATCGAAAAAAAAACGAACTAAAGTATACTAATACTCCCCCAAACAGCAAGCTGTCGGGGGAATAAACGACTAGACGCAAAACTAACGAAAAAAATATCTATAAATACTTGATTTACCACCAAAAGAATCCTCGCTCCAACACCGTCCTCCTCTCACCACTCAAGCACACCAAACACTTCCTTCAATGGGCGTATCACTTCCTCAATGGGCGTGTTTTTTTTTTTCCTTTTTGGTGACACCCGTCACTACTTACAGCAACCTGGGCTTCTGAGGAGGTCTCCCATCCAAGTACTAACCAGGCCCGACCCTGCTTAGCTTCCGAGATCAGACGAGATCGGGCGTGTTCAGGGTGGTATGGCCGTAAGCAAATAGTGCTGGCGCAAAACCAGGTTTTATACAGTAGCACATAAGGAGTGAGAAACCTGCTGAGGCTCGACGTTACACTTTTACAAAAACAATCATTAGTTAGATATAAACAGCAGTAATTGATTCAGTAGGACTCCTTATCCATGTAAACGATCATTGTGACATCTGAATTCATTAATTATCTGCAATACACTGCGTGTGCGTGTGATGTTAAATGTTTGAACCAAGGTTAACGGTTAAAGTGTCAGAGAATGGGTGGTGATTTTTGGACGTCCTCCCATGATCTGAAGTGAGCGTGCGTGTTTGTGTTGGTGAAAGTTTAAGAAATGTACAACTGTCGTTTCAGCTCTCTGGTGCTCCCTGCTGGCAGTATCACTATACTGTCCTCAGTGTTTCACAAAAATAGTTT